>NC_056734.1:722857827-722977827 GCF_019279795.1 Protopterus annectens | reverse complement strand
CATCTTTTTTAAGACTTTTATTCTGAATAAGTTTTTCCCCATCTTTTCCAAATACTGATAACTGTAACAACTTTAGAAATTTGAATATAGCTACTAAAATATGGAGACTTGAAGTAATTTTGTTTAGTAAAATCTCACAAATGTGAGGAAAAAAGTGTGAATGGAAAATGTCAGATAAATTAAAAGAACCTAAATTTCCAAGGCAAGACCTTCAAGAAAGGTTGCTACACCAAAATAAATCAAGGAAAGACATCACAAAAAAGAAAGTGGGAAGGAGAAAGAAAATGTTAAAAATGCTCCTTTGCTTCCAGATCTATTGATAATATGACCTCAAAGACTCCCTTAAAAATAAAAAATAATGCAACCTGAAAAAGACCTATTATTTGTGACAGTTACTTAGGAGAAGAAAAAGTCCTTTGTACCAGCACTGATCTTTGACGAACCTATTATATATGAATACACCATAAAATAAGTATGTCCACATGCAAGATAATATCCAGAACAGGAGACATATGGTTCATAACAACATTTCTACTGGTTCTAGAACGGTTCTAAGGATTGTTTCAGTTCCTTACCAAACCAAATTTTTGCTTGTGCATATCTATGTAGGAGCTGATGACTGTACAGGCATCAGCACTGGATTACCATCACTTCTCTGGAAACCATTTCTTGGTAGTACAAGAAGTGACTTTGGAAATTGCAACTGCTATCAACACAGGTTCATTGAACCCCTAATATTTGAAAGTCTGTTGATGAATGTAATTCTTAACTCCTTCACAGGCCTCCTAAGCATTGTTTTAGTTCTGCTGCAACATCATTAGTGAAGAGAAAGAATGTCTATCCCATCCATCTCTTCGTTCTTAGAAGACAAATTCTTTGTGAGCACATTAACTCTGCTCAAGAGATGAATACAGATTATGATGAGCACAAGTTTCTTTCTTCACACTTTCTAGAAAATGTAATCTTTAGGAAGACAGCTAATGTAATAAGAAAGCTTTATGGTTGAGTGTTAAATATGTTTAATCTTCTAGGAAGAGGTACCATATGCTTTTGAAAACAAGGGAACACCTGCCCTTGGTATTTGCTCCAACCCCGAGTCATTTTTAAAAAGTTATGTAGGCACCAGGAAAATAGTCCAATATATCAACAAAAGATAGGGTAGAGCTATTCATCAATTTAAAGATGAGTGCATTGCTATTAAACTGAGTCAGACCATCAGCATCATCAGAATCAGTATCTGTTGCTTCACAACCAACACACAAAGAATCCAGGGCAGTGAACTGATTCAATAAAGTGTGTTTAATTTCTCTAATCTGACTGTTAGGTCCTTAAACTACCCAAATCTTATGACTCAGTATCAGAGTTCCATACTGCTGGGTCCTCTCCTGTTTGGTATCTACTTCTCTGAAGTACATGCTAACACAGAAGGTCTAACAAAGTTCGCAGATGACTGCAAACTAGGAGCCATAATCAAAACTCCTAACAATGGGGACATCCTACAAAAGGGCCTCACTGAGACATATGCCTGGTGTCAAAGCCATGGCCTCAAGCTCAATGCCAAAAAGTGCATTGTCATCCCTTTTGGTAAAAACTCTGTACCCATGAACTACCACATAGGCGATAGTCTCCTTAACACTGAAAGTGTGATGAGACCTTGGGACACAGGTGGACAGTAGTCTCTCCTTTGATAATCACATTGCCACAGTAGTCAGGAAATCCTTCTACGTCACACACCTCATCACAAAAGGTTTCTCATCCAGGAAAAAAGAGGTCATTGTTCCCCTCTACTCATCACTCATTAGACCCATTATAGAGTACAATGCCCCTTTTGGTATGTACCTCACAAGACATCTACAACAATTGGAAAGGCCACAGAAATACCTCACAAAGATGATTACCGGCCTCAAACAGATGCCCTATGCAGACCGTCTCAAAAAACTCCAGCTTTACTCTGTCACATATCACCTACTCAGAGACGATCTCTGCCCAACACACAAAGCTATGTCAAACCCAGAGCTGTTGGACATGCTCCACTTAAAGAAATCCCAATCCCTCTGAGCTACCACTCTAGGGACCTAAACCTTGTCACTACAATAAACAGAACAAGCTAGAGGGATAGATTCCTGTCCCAGAGACTTCCCATACTCTGGAACGAACTACCTATCTATATCAAACAAATCTCCTCATTAGCACTCTTCAAGAATAATCTTGATGATTGTATGGGAGATAGAAAATTCACCCCGGGAATCGCTTCTGTGGCTCTGCTTGACAGGGGCACAGGAAAATAATTTTCTTGGGTGGCAAAAGCCAGGGTACCATTTGGCTAGGCTTATATAGGCCCTAGGGCCAATAGCCTAGTACCTACCTATGAACCTATACTTGTAAACGTTCAGGATGTCCTGTTGTGGCATCCAGTGTTGGTAAGCTTAGAATTCATATGACTTAGTTTACCTGCAAAGTACTAGATGCCTCCATAAGGTCAGCAGAGTGGATGTATACTAATGATGCTTTTGCTAAAACTGTGGATCCCCCTACAGGTACTGAATTAATTGTAAAGGTTTTAAGTAACTTACAGAATTAGGAAATGAAAGAAGGGAGCAGAGGCATGGAAAAAAAGCAACTTCTGATCCAAAGTATGTTAGAAACTTTCTTATTCCTAAAATACCATTTTATCAGAAATAACAGGGTATACCACAACAACAGAGGTATGGTAAAAAGCAACAGTATAGGTCCACCAGAAAGAAGCAATGCCAGTTGCACAAGAAGTCCTAGTGACTTTCAGGCATCTTTTTCTATTTTATTGTTGCCAGTTTATCCAAATATAAGTACAATTTTACATTTTAACCAGTTAGCAGCTGGGAAATCCATATAATTTCTGAAGTCTATGCAAAATAATGTTCACAGAAAGCATTAATGTGCCAGTTTCTCAAACATTATAGCAATAATTACAGATATCTTTGAAATTATTTTCACTTACTCCACAAAAAGGCAATACAGTAAGTAGAAGGTCACTAAAAAGAGGGTTCTATGCAAGTTTAGCCCTGTAGACTTGGTACAGTGGAACTGAATAATTGCCAGACAATGACCTCATCTACTGAAATGAATCCATTTCACCATCTGCTTTTGCCATTAGAGAGAGTTCCAGTTTGTTTGGACAGCATGGTTGATCAGTGGTGAGATATCTGTCTCACATCTCGGTGCTCTGGGGTTCAGTGCTGACTTCCTATGACTGTTTATGTGGAGTTGCCATGCTTGTGTTTCTGTGGGTTTTCACCAGGTACAGTGATTTCCTGTGATTTATCAATTGCACGTTGGTTAATTTACTTCTCTAAAATGTCCAAATATAATACTGTTACCCTTGCTCTTTTGACCTGAGCTGTAGCTGAGAAGGAGCTGAAGTCCAGTTCCCTTACATAATTAACAAATAAATAAATTTAGTTTAAAAAATTTTTTTGTTGCTGCCAAAGAAGGATACCAGACTAAAACCTATACTGAATTTAGTAAACCTCAACAAATTTATTACTGTCAAGAAGTTTTTTTTATCTTATTTTAAATAACTTATTACTCTCACAGGCCATCAACCCTGAATGGTATTAGTGGAAAGAAATGCAAATGTCAGAATGGATGTTCTCTATTAGAATTATTTCAGATAATAAATTTAAGCAAGCTAGGCCAAAAAATGTACTTGGGTTCTGGGAGAATTATTTATGAGCAAGCTGAGCCAAAAATCATATGTATTTTATAAAATATTATATTACAGCTGCATGTTGCAGGATTAAATAAGGTGACATGGCTCTGATTTGTTACAGACAAAGACATATAATGGAACACTGCTTGCCTCGGAAAATCAGATAGAAACACAGACAGTCTGATACTGTAGTTTGTCCTTGTTGTAATTATGTATTCTGTAATGAATGCAGCATTGTTTGTGTAAAGGAAAATTACAGGTGACATTTTGGGAATCTGCTTAGAGTTATGAGAGTATTCCAAAATGTAACTTGTGAGTATGCACTAGATGATGGCTATAGCATTTTCTGCCCATTTACAATGTATGATTATGTTTTGACAGATATTCCAGTGTCACCTAAGCCGGCCAGTACTTTGTTTCATGTACTTAAGTAGTCTTTGTAGTCTGCCATGTTAGATATGCCTTTGTGTAATCTCAGTAGCTGTCAGTATTATTCTGGAACAACAAAACTTCTTGCCACTACATCATTTGTGCCTCAGTGAACTACATGTGAGGCATTCAGGTATCACATGTATAATAAATGGCTACTCTAAAAATAGATGTTGCTTGCCTGCATGCTTCCATGCATTATTATCTATGAAAATTCCTGAAGTTTCAAGTGTACCAGTTAATTTTCCAATTTTCCAGTCTCACATTTGTTCTCTCAGCACCACCAAGAATGCTGACAGGATGCTTAGCTTCAGCATTTTCTGTTTACATTAAGACTACATTTTTTGGGGGGAGGGGATAAATAATATACCAGAAGTTAGGTTTTGTTGTATCTTTGTAGATAATTCAACTGCTGTGAATATGTTGTAAAAAAATGTTGTGGTTTGAAAAGTATGGTGGTTAATGTCTACATGGATGCTTTTGAAGAAAGTAGCAATGTTCATATATTGCATAAAGGCAGATCTAGAGAAGGAGATGGACTGGTGAGTGGAGGAAAGGTATATGCCATTTTTTATATATTTTGAGGAATGAGGAAAGAAGTGACAGCAGTGAGAAGACATATGACCATGAGAAAGAAAACTATCAGGAAGAATTTTCCACCTCCTCACCAATCTTTGTGAGAGGCAGAAGGGATTGTATTCAGTAGCCAGTCAGTAATACAAAGGCAGATTCTGTGAGTACAATTACCATGAATTACATTTGCTGAAAGCCACTTTCAGAACTAACAGCACTAGAGTTTACACTTTTCCCACTTTTGTGATACTGCAGAATTGGTATATATGTATGGAGGAGTGGAGATGCCTCCCTCCTGTGTAAAAGAGTGCAGGAGACTCCAGTCAAAAGTTGAATCTCAGATTCAGAAATAACAGTGTGACTTTCAGTCAGCATGTGGAGTAGTGGTTCACTTATTTAACCAGTTTCACTCAATGTCCTCCCATCTCCTCTCTGTGAATTTTATATATGTATGTATATATATATATATATATATATATATATATATATATATATATATATATTAAATTCTAAAGTTGTTTACTTGTATATAACTATTAAACCATATTGCAATGTATAGGCATTGTTAAACGGATATGTCTGGCTAAGGATTGCTAAGTGTTGATGTGCTGTACATTAATTATTAAATTATGTTATGTCCATGCTGTCAGTTTAACCGTGCGTTTAATCTGAAAACTGCACTTCCCCAGTTAACAAAGAAAAATAAGGGGCTATAGGAGTTTGCTAATTCAGCCTGCAGTTTATTTGTGGAGTTGTAGAAAGCTGAAGACATTATACTCTATGCAGAAGTAAACAATACCAGACCTCTGCTGCACACTGTTTAGCCTCTATACATATGCAGTGAGATTACTTCCGTGTCACTAGTAGTAATTCCAATTGATTTACTTCTAATGCTGGACTTTGCAAAGCATATTTTATCGCCACTTGTGTTTAGAATTTTAAATGGACAGGATGTCAAGGCATACAAGTTAGGTATGGTGTTTTTTTAGGAGATGTAGAATTATTGTTTCTTTTATTTGTAGATAATATTGTATTTTTTACACTGTTTAGCCATGACTTCCAAAATGCACTTGAATGATTCATTTATGGGTGCAAAATGGCAGGAATAAAAGTTAACATTTCCAAATATGAGGTCATGGTCCTCCTCAAAGAAGAGAGGTTTGGTCTGTGAGTGAGTGAGTGAGTGAGTGAGTGAGTGAGTGAGTGAGTGAGTGAGTGAGTGAGTGAGTGTGTGTGTGTGTGTGTGTGTGTGTGTGTGTGTGTGTGTGTGTATGTGTGTGTATGTGCATGCGCGCACGTGCGTGTATCCATGTGTGTGTGTGAGTGTGTGTGTGTATGTGTGTGTGCCTATGGTGTGTGAAGGAGATGAAGCTGCCCTTTGTGGTGGTGGAATTTAAACAACTCAGAATCTTGTTCTTGACTCTAATTATGGGGCAATCAGGCTGTTGAGTATAGTAGGACAGCAGCCACTATCTTGAGGTCATGAACCAGTTTGTAGTGGTGAAACAAAACTTCCAGTTTACCAGTCAGTCTGCATCTCAGTCCTCATTTATGCTTACAAGTTGAGATTAGTGACCAAAAACAAACAAAAAAAGACATCATGTTTACAAGCATAGGAAATTAGTTTTCTGTAAGGTTTATATGCTTTATTTCCATGATAATCATTTATTAAATGAGCTGATACTCTGAAATAACAAAGAAAATTGAAAAGAAAGACAAGAAAAGAAATAGTAAAATTGTAGTAGTAATTATAGGTTCATAGGTACTTATTAGGCCATCGAGCCTTGACAATCAGAAGCCTAGCCATACACTCTCAAGAAGTTTTTAGCCCTTATATTTAAGTGTAAATAACCCAGACAGAAGCAGAACATTTACATGAGGTGCAAGGGTGCTATGCAAGGTATGAATTTGGGGTTAGCCAACCATTTATCCATGTTACATTTGAGCAGTGTAAAAGAAGAACTTAGCTTTATGTGGAGAGAAAAATGGTTCCAAAGAAATGTTCTCTGTGATGCATATGTATCCTTTAATATGTTATGTTTATGTTGCAAAATAGATTTAAATCTCTTGAGTGGGTGTTTATGCTCCTGTTGGACTTTCAGATGAGCAATATATCTGATAGAATAGGGTCTGCTGATGGTCAATAAGCGAGGCAGAGATTGCCCCTCAGTAGCATGTTTGGCACAGAGAAGAGGAATAAGGCTTTGAGATGGTTGGCATAGTTTTTATGATTGAGGCCCTTGATTTACTTAGTAAGAAGGGATTCTGGACATTGTAGTTGTGTTAAATGTTTGGTCAGGTACATACTGAAGGGGGATTATACTCAATGATTGGCCTGATAAGTATGGAACAGAGTGGAATGATCACATCCTTGGACTGGATGACATACTCTTAGTAATAAGCTATGCAATGAACAAGCACTTTCCTACAGTAGTGGATAAATAGTGATCAAAGGACAGTTCATTCTGTTCATGGGTTCACAGGTCTCTAACTACTTGGATAAATTTCAGAGGTATGTTGATAATGTAATAGTTACTAGGAATGTCCTGCTTTTGCTGAAGGATACTATTAAAGATTTCTTGGTGTTTAGCTTTAGGTCATGGTTTTGATACTAGCTCCTGCTTTAGGAAAGGTCCTTCTGGTGATTTTTGGTGTCCTTTGGAGAGTTTATTACAGCACAAAGTTTGCAGTCATCTGCAGACTAGATCAGCCATAAACCCTTAACAGTAGCACCACTAGTAACAGGTCTTTTGTATGAGGTAGAACATTCTACCCTAATTTCCTGGTTTGTATTTGTGACCCAACTTGCTATCCAATGAGTTACATATGGATTAGCATTAACTGTAATAGTTTATCTATGATACATGAGTGTAGAATGATGTAGAATACAATTGCATGATCTAGACATGCAGTGTGTACTCATTTGCCCTCATCCATTGCTTCAGCAACTTTCTCAAAAAAGATAACCAAATTAAGTAGGCAGGATCTTCCTTTAGCAAATCCAAACTGGCTTGCATCAAGAGTTTATAAGTTACCTATGTCTTTACTTATTAATCCCATAATGACCCTTGTGATGATTTGAGGTAGTGCCAGCTGTGCCAGGGGGAGTAGGGCAGTGCATGTGTAACATATGCCAGCATAGCTAGCTGAACTTTTGTAAATAATTATATGTCATTTGAAAATCAAACTGATTTGTACAGATGCTTGTGTTAAAAATGTATTTGTAAAGTTGCTGTGTTAAAAATGTATCAGCACTGGGTCCTGCTGGACAGAAAATAAATATACTTGTATTTCAGACTGTATTGTTGTAATTGATGAAATGTAAATATTTTAACAGAGGATACTGGAGGGAAGGAGTTAAGCTCAACCCTGCTAACCTTAAGAAAAATAGCCTGAAATTAAATGGCTTGGTTTAAGACATAAATATTTTATCTTACAGGTCTGAATGCAGCCAGAGACACAATGTCTGTGAAAAGCTTGAATTGGGATCCTGCATTATTGTCCTTAGTGGTGAACTAATTGCTACCTTGGGGTGCCAGAGAATGGCTTGTTAGTTTCTGCAGGAAGGGTGAAAGTATTGGAATTGTTTTACAGTTTCCAGATGCTATGATAAACCTTAGCTAAAGTTGTGTGTATTGTTACACATCAATGCCAGATGCTAGCTCATTTTCTAGTGAGAGGATAGTGCAGGAACCACAGAGTCAGGTGACCAGATGTGATGTCATTCTGTAGCTGATACTGAAATTGTATTTGAGTACTAGTGAGAGATGTGAGGCATGCAGTCTGTTTTTGGACCTGATAAGACACTCAACCACATTCAGCTTGCCCTGCTTTAGTAAGTAAATAGGGAACAGTAAGTCTTCAATCAGTTTGAAAAATATAGTGAGATTAGCTAAATGTAGTATTTTCTGTATCTGTCTGAGTCTTTCCATTTGTTTTTTTTGTTTATATTTCCTGTGACTGACACTCTGGTGTTTATTGTAAATAGATATTCAGTATTTTCATTTTTTTTATTATTTAATCTGATGTTGTTAATCTTTCCATTCATCATTGATGGGTTCGGTTCTGAGCCCTCGGAACCGAGTTGGCCTATTACCAAGCTCATGCCAGCCAAAAAACTCTCGAGCTAAGTGTCTACCTGGAATGCCCTTCTCCCTGTTACCTCAGATCTCGTTTGCCACGTAGCCATAAAACCGAGCTTCAGCCAAGCTCTCAGCTAAGTAAAATCTTTTTTGATATTTGTGTAACAGTTTTTGGATATCTTCATATTTTACTAAACCTTTAGTATTTCTAGTGTCTTTTCTTTGATCTAACCATATATTCTCCACTCTGCCTATTATTACCATTGGTAAACTTAAGTACCATTGTTGGCACGGCCTTTTCCCTTACCTTTGTGGTATTTCTTCAGTACCATAGCTGGTATTGCTTTCTCTTGCTTAACCTGTTAGCTTTAATCTCTATTCAGGTGTTTCCCTTTCTTCTCATATACACTGTGCTGTAATATTGATATTTTTCCTGTGATTTCATATGTTTTATGAATGGAGTGACTCCTTGTTGAATTATACAGTTAGTTGTGGTGTCCTTGCTATTAAAATGTCAGATAAGAAGGATACCTCTGGCTTTAGGCACTGTACTTCTTGTAAGTGCAAGTTACCTAACAGTGGCTTGTATGATGACTGTGTATACTGTTTGGGAGTGGCCCACCTTTCGGTGCAGCCTCCATGCGATATTTGTCAAAGTTTCAGCCAATGCACTCTTAATGAGCGCAAAAATAAGCTCATTCTGAAGGGGTTACTCAAGTCTCCCTTCTCAGAGGCCATTTCTGCGATGGAGGTCTCAACCCTTCCTTCCAAGGACAAAAAGAGATCCCATTCTGTTTCTTCTTCACTATCGGGTGATCAGAGCAAACCAGGGAAACCTAAGGTCCCCAAGTTATCGTCGGAGCATAAATTTGCCTTTTGGGCTCCGTCTTCCTTGGCTCCGACTGTCTCAAAACCTTCAATACCAACACCTGTATTGGCACAGACCCTGCTTCCGGCACTGATCATAGATCTTACTACTTCTCGACTTTGGCACCTGTAGCTACTTTGGCTCAGGGCACACCTTCAACTTTGACTTCAGTTTCCATTTTGGATCCAACCGTTTCGGCTCCGAGTGCCACTTTGGCACTGAGCATTGTACCGACCTCACTGGATATGACCCCTTTGCTTCCAGTCTCAAAACTAGAGATTTCATTGCTGGCAGACCTTGCACCATGGACCCGATATTCTCCCTCAGTAGACCCATTTCTGGGCCAAGCGTATAGCCCATTTCTCGAATGTCCTGACTCCCCATCTGGAGTATCCACCAGATCCACCAAGAGACTTTCGGAACACGATGTGGTGTCTCTTGTGAACCAGCTGTTGGTAACCAGGGGGATTCTATCACTTTATAAAACCCATCCACCTGCTGGACTTGGGTTGCCTTATCCACAGACTCCATCTTACACTCCTCCTTCAACCATCTCGGTTCCTTCTTGGAACCCACCACCTCGGCGCCTATTGTGCACATCACTCCAGCTCCAAGTTTGTCCCTTTGGTCTTTGGTTCTCACTGAACCGGTCCTTCCTCAATCTGGGGATTGGGTGATGGGTGTGTCTGCCTGGGGTACAGTCCTGAGTTTGGGCTCCCAACCCTCTTCGGGTGGGCCTGCCTTCCGCATGTTGGAGAGGGCTCTTGCTTCTGGTAGCAGTCCTATGATGTCGGAACCCCAGTTTTCACCCCCTGAGCTGCACCTGCCACAGACCACTCTTGGGCAGAGAAGCCGCAGGACACCCCTGTTCAGGGTAGCCACTCTTCCGAGTCCTCCTCAGAGACCCCCACTGAGGAGCCCCCTTGAAAGAAGACGTGCAAGAGGAAGCATGTGGACTCACCTAAGGAGTCCTTAATGGAAGACACGGATTACAATGATGGTGAAGGGTCCCCACGGTCACTTTCTGATGATGTCGCCTTCAGAGACATCCTGCAAATGTTAAAACAGAGAGGTGACTGGAAGCCCTCCAACCCTTCATCTGAGGAGTCCATGTTCCTTCAGGCTTTTCGTGCCTGGCCGTCAACCTCTTGGGCGACCCTGCCTGCAGACAAACTCAACCAGCTCATTCTGCTGCATGCATAGAAGAACCCTGATTCCATTGAGGTGATCCCCCGGAGACCAGACAAAATTCTGTCCCCTCCTGTTGCGACTCCTCACTGGTCCACAGGGTTTACCAGTTGATGCTATGGTGGTGGACAGAACTGGAAAGCATGTTTTTGCATCAGGGACCTTTGCTATGCGGTCCCTGTATAATTTGGCACATTTTACGAGGTTCCAGAGGGACGTGATCTCTGTACTCTCTGGGACACTCGCAGAACAGTTGTCTGATGAGGTCAAGGACAAAGTGGTATCACAGCTAGCAACCCTGGAATCAATATCCAACTCATCCATGAGGTTGCTCTCACATGTGACCAAAGGGGGGCTAGAGCAGCGGGTTCAGGCATTGATATGAGACGTCATGCCTGGATGCGCATCTGTGACCAAACAGATCCCTTCAAGGCTTCCTTTATGAATGCTCCCATCGAAGCTTCATCCCTCTTTGGCTCCAAAGTGAAGGACACACTAGCCAGGTGTGAGCAAGATGGAAAAACCCTGTCTGTCATAGGCCTATGGTTTTCCAACCCTCAATGTACCTTCTCCAGGAATCAGAGGAGTGGTAAAATGTGGCATAAGAAATCTCAGGGTCATTTCCATGCCACACATGGTGATGATACTCTCAGAGGCAGAGGGGGTAACAATTCTGGAAGACACCCCTATAGAGGCAGAGGGGGCCCTCGCAACCAGGGCTCCATGGACTCTTTCTCTGGACAGCCTTATCAGCGCTCCTGAAGGATGACCCAATTGCTAACTTTTGGAAGCAATCAGGGTTCGTTTCTCTGTGCAACAAACTGCCTGGCACCCTATCACCACCGATCGTTGGGTGCAGAATATTATCACCTGAAGTTACACCATTCCCATTTCTTGTCAGCCAAAATTTCCAAGAAAATTTCCTGATGTTCCAACCAGTCAAAGGGAAGCAGCAGCTTCAGAGATTATAAAGCTGTCTCAAAAAAGAGTCATCCAACCAGTCCCACCAGACCAGCGCAGATTCGGATTTTACTCAAGATTCTTTTTGGTGCCAAAAAAGACAGGGAACTGGAGACCCATTTTGGATCTCAGCAGCATAAACAAGTCTGTCACCCAAATCAAATTCCGGATAGTCACGGTTCAGTCCATCCTTCCCTTTTTAAGAGAAGGCAATTGGATGTGCTCTATAGATCTCCAGGACGTGTTTTACCACATCAAGATGGACAAATGCTCCAAGAGTCTGCTTTGCTTTTGGCTAGGAACCAGTCATTACCAATTCCATGCCCTTCCGTTCGGTCTTTCTACAGCCTCCAGAGTGTTCACAAAATTCATGGCAGTGGTAACAGCTCACTTGAGACTAAAAGAATTCCGGGTGTTTCTATATCTAGACAACTGGCACCTTACCGCCCTCACCAAGCATCTTCTGGTAGCTGCCCTACAACATTCTCTCTCTCTGGCAAAATTGTTGAGAATAATGATACATTGGGAGAAATCAAATCTTATCCTTACACAACAAATAGAGTTCATTGGAGCAAGTATTCAGTACTCAGTCCTGTCTGCTATCACTCCCTCTTTACAGACTCCACCAACTGAGGCTTCAAATCCGAGTGATTCTTTCTCAAACATCAGTCCCTGCAAGACAAGTTCTCCAAGCTCTGGGTTCTATGGCTGTATTAATTCCAATAGTGCCTCTAGCATAATATGTGAATTCTGCAATGGCTCCTTCTGTGTCAATGGTTCCCAAACTGTCATCCCCTGGATTACAAGATTTGAATAACCAACTCTTGCAAGCAGGACCTGCTTTGGTGGATGAGGCCAGATGATGATCTTTGGAGCCGACCTTCTCAACCCTCCCAGCCCACAGCCATTTTGACCACGGATGCTTCCCTGATTGGGTGGAGGGGGGGGGGGGCGTTTTCAGGGAAAGACAGTCCAAGGCACATAGTCCATCTCAGAGACCTACCTGCATATCAATGTCTTAAAACTGAGGGCCATGCTGTTAGTGCTGCAGGCATTCCATGCAGCTCTCCCCTCCAGGACAATTACAATCCAGTCAGACAATATGTCAGTGGTCTGGTACATCAACAAGCAAGGAGGAACCAAGTCCTACCCCTTTTGTTGGGAAGCCATGAGAATCTGGCAGTGGGCGATAGCTTCCAACTGCTTTCTGATAGCAATGCATATCCCAGGGAGCTCCAATGTGATTGCAGACAAACTGAGCAGATGCATCCTCATGCCCCACGAGTGGTTGCTCAACCCCGAGGTGGCATCTGCAATCTTCAGCCAATGGGGCCAGCCTTGTGGCAATCTTTTCGCCTCCCCATCAAACACCAAGTGCAGCAGCTACTTCCCCCATAGAGGGGGTCACCGAGGGATGCTCTGATCCATGACTGGCCTACGGGACTTCTCTATGCCTATGCTCCCATTCCTCTGATTCCCACAATTTCTAAAGAAAGCTCTTCGGTTGAGATGCAAGGTGATCCTCATAGCCCCATTCTGGCCACGACAAGTTTGGTTCCCCTTTCTTTGGTCTCATCTAGTATTCCTGCCATGGATTCTGGACCCTCTACCAGATCTAATCACTCAGCCCCAAGGGTTGAGTCACCCGAAGCTGTCCACTCTCAAGCTGACAGCTTGGTTTCTCCACGTCCGCTAGATGCCAGGCAGGCTAACCTCTCCTCACCTGTTCGAGATGTCATTCTGGCCTCTCACAAACCATCCACCCGAAGACTATATCAGGATAAATGGAAAAGGTTTTCCATTTGGTCCAAGGATAACATGCTAGACCCGTATTCGGACTCCAGTTACTGCAGTGCTTCAATATTTGGCTACGTTTTTTGATAACGGAGCCTCTGCCTCTACAGTTCATGTACATCTAGTGGCAATTTCCAACTTCCACAATGGTATAGATGGCACCCCTCTTATTTCGTTGCGCCTTTGCAAGGCTTTCCTCAAAGGGACCTCTCATCTCAGGCCTCCTCTCAGACAGCCCGTAGTACCATGGAACCTCACTTTAGTCCTCCAATCTTTGACTCAAAAGCCCTTTGAGCCTGCGGCTAAGTGTGACCTAAAGTTTTTGTCTTGGAAATCTTTGTTCTTGGTAGCCATTACTTCTGCCAGAAGAGTCTCGGATCTGCAGGCATTGTGTATCAAGAGGCCCTACCTGGTCTTTCTTAAGGACAGAGTGTCACTTCGAATGAACCCCTCCTTTCTTCCCAAAGTTGTTTCTGAATTCTGTATTAACCAGTCCATTGATCTACCAGTGTTCTTCCGAATTTTGCCAGTAGAGGAGAGTATTGCCTTCACACCTTAGACGTACATAGACAATTAAGGTTTTACCTAGACAGGACCAAACCTATCCATAAAGCTGAACAGCTTTTCCTCTTCTTTTTGGGACCCAAAATGGGAGAGGCTGTTTCCAAGGTTACTTTATCAAAATGGCTAACGGACTGCATACATGTCACTTATTCCCCTCCATAATGAATCCATGCCAAAAGTTAAAGCCACTCCACTAGATCTATGGCAACTTCTATAGCATTCCATTCTAGGGCATCCATGGATGACATCTGCACAGCAGCTACCTGGGCTAAGCCTCATACCTTTATCAACCATTACAAATTATGTCTTACCATAATGTTCCATCTGTGTTGTTCATCTTCTTTCATTCATCACTTCCCACCCTCCTTTGCCCCCCAAAGGCTCCTGGGAGATGCTTTGGGTCTAAGTGGTGCACTAGGGTATTTGCGTAGAAGTGGCATCGGCTTTACCTCCATTCTTAGCAAACTCAATGTGAGGTAACAGGGAGAAGGGCATTCTGCGTAGAGACTTAGCTCGAGAGTTTTTTTGGCTAGCGCAAGCTTGGTAATAGGCCGACTCGGTTCCGAGGGCTCGGAACCAAACCCATCAGTGATGAATGAAAGAAGATAAACAACACAGATGGAATGTTATGGTAAGACATAACTTTTTTTTTATTAAAAATATATAAATTTTTCATTGCGGCTGGTCTTTTAGAAATTATTTAACCTTTGAGAGTACTTGCATTTATTTAGTGGCACGGTGGGTCCAGATTCCTGAAAGTCTGGCTTTTTGGTTAAACACTACCATTTGTATAAGTATTAATTTTAATAAATGTAATTGGATACCCTGGTAAGAGCCTTAAAATAGCTGGCTTTGGGTGTTCTGGTGGCAGCAGATCTACTTTATTGACTGGTTGGACATGGCAAAGGAGGTAAGCTGGACCAGCCTTTCCCAGGTGGGTGTGTGTGATAATCAAATTTCTGTATGACAGCTACTTTGAACAGGGACACTGAGAGCATTGATTTCATAGAGAGGGTGGTGGAGAACTTGGCTTGGAAAACCCGGCTAATCACTCAGTGGTCAGTGGGGAGTCTTATTTGGGGCCTGGAGAGAAGGCCCAGCCCCAGGCTAGAGTGTTCATTCCCTGTGTGCTCTTAAGGAAAATTGTACTTGGTGCAGAGAGTTGCATCTGAACATACTGTGTGTGTCTGGGTTTTCTCACAGTGAACATTTCCCACCAGTGTCAGTGGTAAGGATGGAGGCTCGTTGATCACTGTTCCAGAGCAGGGATGTAACAATCCTTTCCATAGCTTTACAGATGAGGTTGTTCAGATTTACGAGTCTGTAATTTCCCAGGTCTGTTGATGCCCCACCTTGTGCTTGTGGATGACAGTTGCTGTCCTGCGTTCGCCTGACACAGATGCTATTTGGATGTTGACATTGAACAGCCTCTTTGTTGTGTGATCCTGTTTCAGGCTGGCCATTAAACAGTTCATTACGTTATCTGTCCCCATAGAAGTAGTGTTCTTGTCTTTGGATGGTGCCTTGAGGACTTGCTCATACGAGATTTAAGGGAGAGTGTCAATGAGAGTATGAGATCTGGAAATGTAGTAGGAGAGGGAGAATGAAATTAGAGGCAAATTTATCTGCTAGTAGACTGGCTATTTTTTCTGCATCTGGGTATGTAATGCCATGTACTATTAGCTCTGCACAGTGGTGGGCATTGTTTCTGAAGTTTCTAACATAGTCAAATAAGCCTTTGTTGTTGTCATTTGCCTGGTTGGCAAATTTTACCTCATATCAGGGTTTAGTTGATTAGATCAGGGTCCTTGTTAAGTTAAGCAATAGTTTTTTTTATTTTTCTTTTGCTTCTTGAGAGTTACATTTATTTTTACTTGCAATATTTTTTTTTTCTTTTTATTATAGAGCCTGTTTATATTAAGGTTCCATCACAGGGGTGTATTTTTGAATTTGACATTGCATTTACCATGTAGAAGGATAGATGTGCATAGTATTTGTCAGTAAAGGATTCTGCATGAGCAGTACACTCATCGAGTTGGAATGGGTTGTTGAATTTGCCAGATCATCCTGCAGGTTTCAGTAGATTACATTGGACCATGCTTCTGGCTTCTCAAGGTGAATATGACTAACCTGTGGTCCATTTTGACCAGGAGGGCTTAGATTTGGTGGGAAACAGTGCTGTTACATATTGCTAAGCACCATGTCTGGGATTTTATCACCCCTGTTTGGGGTGAGGACTAACTGGTCCAGAGAGTATGTATTAAGACATCCAGAAATCTCTTGGTATACATGTTAGAGAATGTATACATCTCTCAGCTAATGGAGAGGTAGCTAAAGTCTCCTAAGACAATGGTGTTTGGCTTAATGCATTGGGACTCCGCACTAGTTAGGTAGGAGTTATATGCTGAGGGAGTCCTATAGTTTGTTATTATGTGATAAAGGGTCATGTTAATGTTAGGCTGGGCAGCGAGGTGCTGCACATTGTTATCTTTCCTAACTACTCTGGAGGTGATGTACTTTTTTACAAATATGGAGGCACCACCACATTTAATCCCTTCATCTAGTGTGCTGGGCCTTAATGTTAGGTAGCCATTGAATTCTGGACTGATGTGATGCTTTCAATAGTCTTGAATTAGGTCTCCTACAATGTATATATCAATGTTTTCCAGGGTAAAGATTGCTTGTAGGGAGTGGAGTTTTTTGTTAAGGCTCCAAGCACTAAGCAGCAGTACCTTTATGTTTTGGTATATTAGAAGCTTTTGAGGACTGATGCTGACTAAAAAAGGCACTATGTTGGTAGACAAAGGTTTAGCCAGCATATGAATGCTTTAGGGGAATAGGCCCAGGATATTCCTGGCAAAGCAGTTAATACTGTCTATCATGTCTTCCCAGGCTGATATTTATATGTCCAGGACAGTAAGCAGTCTCTTGGCTATTCCCAGGAGGGATATATCTAGAAAAAAGAAACAAAAATTTAATTACAGGGCAGGTGATCAGATTGTTTCTCTATAAAAGTCAGATGTTATATCTTTGTAGTTAATCCGTCAACTCTGGGTGCTGTTTACCTTTTCATAGTTGTAGTGCAGGTATTGGCAGAAGAACCAGATCCAGCACTAGACAACTTAGGCAGTTGCCTAGGGCCTGCTGGCTGGGGAGGGGGGTGCTGGATGCCACAACATTTAATTTTAATTAATGAATTAAAAAATTATTAAATTTCTTCTTTAAGGATGCAGTCGCCTCTATTGCCTGTGCATGCATCTTTAGTACAATGTACAGACTCCGCATCTGTGCATTCATCGTACATGCATGGGATTCAAATTCTCAGAAGTGGATTTTTTAAGGCTGCTGTGAACTGTCTGTTGCAGAAGGATTCTTAAATGCATGTTTGGAACTTCTTTTACACTGCCATGAACTTTGCTACCATCCTGTTCTGCCATAAACCATGAGACTATCAGAGCTTTCAGAGCAGGTACTTTTGCTACCATACCATCCTTTGAAAGGATTGTGCATGTGTGTATGTAATGCCCTAGTTAGGGATGGCAGGTTAGTTAATTAGCTTACTCAGGCTCAAACCCTGTACCTTGGCTACAGGAGCCTTAACCTTTTACACATACTACCAGACTATTCACTTCTGTGTTTTTTTTGGTTCATAGATTTTGATTTACTGATTAATGGAAAAAAATCTTCAAAACTACAGGGTTAGTTGCATTTTCAGTAAATGTGACTTTCAGTGCATTTTCAAGTAATTGTAAGCTTCAGTGCATTTTCAAAGAATGTGAGCTTCAAGGGAAGAGAAGTTTACTGTTTCTCATGCTAAGTCTGTTTTAAATGTGCGACTATTTTGTTTAACAAATGTCTGTCAGTGTTTGTGCAACAGAATTTGAAAGCAATGATAGTAGAACAATAGGTAGCATACTTGCCTTTGGTGTAGAAGACTGTGGGTTCTTCTCCCACACCATTTAGGCCCAATCTATCTGTATTAATGGCAGTTGATGCACTATTGAAAAAAGTAGGGGGAATTTTCCCAATGCCCAGGCCAAATTTCCTCTAGTAGTATAAATACCACCAAGGGTCTGCCCTGAAAAGACACTACTAGCCTAGTGGGACTAACCTGCTCAACAAAGTACCTTTAAATTAAAGTTTTAAATTAAATTCACATTTATGCCTTCATTCCAAAAGTAATGAAAAAACAATATGTGCACTGACAGTTTTGAGCAGTGCTTATGGTTACACAGGAGCAGGGGAGAGAGACAAGTAATGAGGCACCATAATGGTTGCAGAGAGGGAGGACCTGGCCCATTCCCCTGAATGGGGACCCATTTAACCATGTTCTGGCACTGATTTTTCAGAGAACAGTATGTGTTTTCAGTGGATGGGGATTCTGACCGAGACAGGGGAAATTCTCCTCAGGATTCCGTCACCCAGAGCTCTTCCACTCTTTAGACAGTGAATCTGAAGTTAATCCTAGACAATCTATTTAACCATGTTCTGGCACTGATTTTTCAGAGAACAGTATGTGTTTTCAGAGGATGGGGATTCTGACAGAGACAGGGGCAATTCTCCTCAGAATTCCATCACCCAGAGCTCTTTCACGCTTTAGATAGTGAACCTGAAGTTAATCCTAGACAATTTTTTTTTTATTTGCTGAAACTGTTGCAAAACTCTGAGATAAATTCACTAAGCTAGCTGCCCTTGAGGACCATTTGTTTTTGCATGGGACCAAACAGGGTGCCATCAGAATTAGGCATATTTTATGATCTTAACACACACAAAGATAGTCGATGCTTGAACAAATGGAACGCTGAACAAAACCAGAATTAATAAACTGCACATAAGCATCCAGCATGCCAACTATAGGCAAGAACCCTCAACTCTTGTTGTATGCTAAAACACAGCTTTAATGGGTTAGTGCTTTCATGGTTGTAGCATACCACTTCATCAGGCCTATAACATTTCAACATAACAAGTTTCTATATGACATTGTCTTTTACCTATGTTCTATACCTTCTTTTACTTGGAGTGTTTTATTAATATCTTGTTATATTACCATGCTCAGCATACATGATGTAATGCGTTTTATGTATTATGCTGGATGTACTGTATTTGTAGAACTTGATGCCGGAGCTTTTCTCCCAGGGCCTCTGCTGAAAATGGACCTGGTCCAGTCGTAATTTCCTGGTTAACAAATGTAAAATAAATAAATAAATAAATATTTATACTAAACTATTCTCCAACTACACCAATTACATCAAGACACTCATTGATCAACTACATAGGTTATTTAATCCTTAGCAAACCAATGTACGGTCAGTGCAACAATACATAAATTCAACCAACTCAATCAAAATCACATTTAAAAAGTAAGAATATAAATATAAAAATATAAATGTAGAATCTTAAGAATATGTTTGTTCATTTAATCAATTAAAAATATGTATATTTTTATAAATAACATAAAAAATTTCAAAATCATTGGGAAATGCTATGAAATAGTGCAGGTTACTTAAAGAGGTTCCTATTTTTCAAAATGGGCTCACTGGGCATTGTATCATTTAGCCTTCTCCCCCTGTCAGCCCTTAGCCTAATTATCCATCTGGTTTCTGATGTTTCTGTGTGATTTATTAAATCGCCTCCCCTTTCATTTTCCAACATTTGTTCGAGTACCAAAAACTTAAATGTATATGTAGAATCTGTATTAGATATATGTTTGGCTAGGGCATTAGTGTGAGTGCCATTTCTAATATGTAATAAATGTTCCCGAATTCTAAATCTAAGTTTTCTGTTTGTCTTTCCTACATAGAAAGATGAACAAGAATTACATAGAGCCAGGTAGACTACATTTACACTGTTACAATTGGCTGTACCATTAAACCTAAACTGTTGACCTGAATCAGGATGTATAAAAATATTATTTGACTCTATGAATTGACAATGACTACAGTTATTGCAAGAGAAGATCCCTCTTCTGCCAGCAACTTTCTTGCTCTTATTATCGCCTTTAGGATAACATAGCATTCTTTTTAAAGACTTTTTTATTTTTGAATAAAAAACTGGGTCTATCCCCTACCAGATCTCTAATTTCGGGATCATGAGTTAAAATGAGCCAGTACTTTTTAACTGCTTCCATTACTATATTCTCATTGCTGGAACAGTATGTGGGGACTCTTACAACTTTCTTCACATCTACCCTTGGTCTCCTTGGCTCCCTCCCTTCACTAGCTCAGAAGTAAGTCCTCCCAATATCTTGCCTCAGGGAATTAGTACTCTCCATAATTTCTTTGGTACTGATATCAGAATATCCTCTGTCTGAGAACCTCTTCTTTAGATGATGCATTTCTGTATTATATGCTTCATCACTGGCTGTCAATCTGGAGGTCCTTAATGCTTGGGCTTTAACTACATTTCTAAAAATGTAGCCAGGATGCATACTTTCTCTATGCAATAGGGTATTTCTGTGACATTCCTTTTGGTAGATGCTAGTATGAAAATTACCTTGGGTGTCCTTGGACACACTCACATCCAGAAAATTAACAATTAAATTGGTGGATTTAAATAAGTCAAATCTTAAAAAATGTGTATTATTATTAATTTCCTGGAAAAATACATTTAAATCTACTAAGTTGCCTTTCCATAGCAGGAACAGGTCATCTACAAAACATCTGTAGAACACTACTTGTTTCCATTTACCTGATGGTAAAATCTGCTGGGTCTAAATATTTTATGATCTATTTAAGGAGAAGGTTCCTAATTCTGCACCTATTCCTCCCATTTTGCCTGTCCTTGAAGACACTTTTTAAAGTTTTCTGCAAGGCTCCTGACTCACAGGCTGCTG
The DNA here is from genome assembly GCF_019279795.1 of Protopterus annectens. Classification (NCBI taxonomy): domain Eukaryota; kingdom Metazoa; phylum Chordata; order Ceratodontiformes; family Protopteridae; genus Protopterus; species Protopterus annectens. Next base: position 722,956,849 of record NC_056734.1, on the reverse strand, counting down.
TTCTAAAGCAAAGCTGATAAGCACCATAGGGTCTCTATAAATTGTAAATGTTATTCTCATCTGTTAGCTGAACCTGCTACAATAATTTTAGCAGCAACTGCTAACAAGAAATCTTTTGGTCTTTGTGATTTTATGAATGGACTGAATGTTAATTATTACTGATATGATTTAGTCGTGTTGTGGACAATGTTTTTTATTGGTTCATGTTTTTAATTTTAAGTTTTGCTGTTCGATTGTATTTGTATTACGTCTGAAGAAGTGGTTATCACAGTGAAACCACTAAAACATTTTGTCATTAAAGTTTATTACATTTTTACTTAGTGGTCAATTCCATTGGTCTAACACTACAGGTTTCATTGGAGTTCATTTGACCATTACTCTGCAGCTCTTCACGTCTGCTAACAAGAAGCCTTTGGCTTCCTCTAAACAATACCATCTGATAATGAGAGTATGTGGTTAGGCAAAGAAAGGTTGACACTGTATGCTTTTGCTATGATAGCATGTATGCTCTTGAATTATCAGGGCTATATGTGGAAGCTTGTGTCAAAATGAGCTTATAGTTTGGAAGAATTTGCTGCTTCATTATCTCCAGAAGTCATATTTGAATCAGATTGTTTCTAACTTGACTCAAGTTTCTCAACATGCTCTGAGAAGTGTGTATGATTGTGCTGACACAGTGTCTAGAGGTTCTAAATCTTCTGTGGTGTTGAGAAGATTTATTTAGTTGCATTATTAGAATTTTTCTGATGATCTGAAGTCTAAAATTCTTAATTCTCCACTTTGCCCGGATCTCTTATTTGGGCCTGCGGCTACCCAGACCCTGAAACAGTGGGAAGACAGATGTAAACTGATGCACGCAGTCTCTATAAAAATCTTAGCCTTGTAACAAGCAGATCCCCAAAAGAAAAAGGCAGGAGAATAACTCTTCTAAACCAAATAAAAGAGGTAACTTTCCCAAAATGAGTCAAGCTCCAGCTAATGAATAACTTTGCCAGGAATCTGATAACCTTACCCACATATCCTGCCCCCATTCCTCATCCTCTATCACACTGTTTAACCCTCAGCCCTTTAGCCTGGGGTCAGATGTTTTCAGAAAGATGGATGTTGAAGGTGTCTTCTTGGGGTGCCTGATGGATACAGTTAAGCAAAAGGCCTTCCTTTCAAAACAAAGTGTAATAACATACTAGCAAATCTTTCTGAGTTTTTCTCAACAGCTTCAGGCTCCTGCAAGAGAATTTCTAAGGATTCTAGGCCTCTTGGCATGCATGATCCACATGATACCACGTGCCAGATTACACATGAGAAAAGTCCAGTGGTATCTAAAAATTTCTTGGACCAGCCCCTACATCCCCTGTACTTTCAGATTCTTGTGCTGAGGTTTGTAAATGAAGGAATTGCAGTGGTGGAGGGATCAAATGGCTTTCAATCCAGCACTCCCTTTCTCTCTTTCAACCCCAGTTCAGTCTGTCCAGTTAGACTGTTCAGATTATGCTTGGGGTGATGTTTCCATGGGAGTAAAAGTGCAAGGTCTCTGAGACTCTTTGGACAGATGAAAGCACATAAAAATCAAGGCAATGCTAGCAATGATTCATACTTTGAAATCCCTAACCATCTATAGGCTTTAGGCCCATTACAGGTGGTTGCAACAAACAAGGGGGATACATGGTCTTATCCTCTTTGCCAACTGGTTATGACAAGGCTTTAGAGTTGGCTGTTCAGAATTCTGTGACTCTTCAAGCCTTCCCATTCCATCAGAGCAAAACATTGGGGCAGACAGACTCAGCACATCCTGGACAGACCCTCAATAGTCAAAACAGGTATTCTCCAGGACTTGATACAGATGTGTGGAACACCGCAAGTAGATCTGTTTGCCTTCTTACAAAACAGACAACTAGTAAAATTATTTTTGAGATATTCTTGCAGCCAAGCATGATGAAAAAGATACTGTGTTATTCCCTTTGTTGGGAATGTTGCAGTAAGCTTTTCCATAATTTCCATTGATTTCTAAGGTAATTCTAAAGATTCAGAAAGAATTACCAAAAATTATTGTGGTGATTTCCTTTTCACCTAAGCAAAATCAGTTCTCCCTTTTTATGGAACTGGCCAGGAGCAATTACCACAAGCTTCCTCAGAGACTGGATCTACTCACACAGCACAAGGGGAGTGTGATACACCCCAGCAGCAAACAGCTACAACCGATGGTCTGGATGATTCAATTTTAATATCTTTTAGGCACCCTTTTCATGAGGATGTACAGCAGGTACTAAAGGAAGCAAGAAAACCTGCTACTATAAAGTCTTATACTGCTAATTGAAGATATTTTCTAGTTGGTGCCTTACTAATGACAGGTGTCCCGAAACGGAGTTAGCACCACTGGTCCTCAAATAACTGTGGGCAACTTAAAGATGTCTTGTTGTATGCCTCCATTAAGGTGCATCTTGTAGCCATGTCAGCTTGTCTGAATATGGATCTTTGTATTTCTTCTATGTTTGTGGTGAAACAGTATCTAAAAGAAGTGTTGCACATGAGACCTCCTTGCAAGCAAATTCCTCATTCATGTAATCTCAGTTTTGTTCTAGAAAAACTAACCTTGACTCACTTTGAACCAGCATGTGATGCCGACTTAAAGTTTGTTACTTAGAAAACTGTTTTCTCTGTTGCTGTGATATCTGCAAGACAAGTATCTGAGTTGCAGGCTGCTATGGTAGGCGAACCTTATCTGGTGGTGATATTAAACACTAATCCTTCATTCGTGCCTAAAGTTATTTCTTAGTTTTACTTGAATAAAGCCATCAATCTCTCAGTTTTCTTCCCAGAGCTAAAAAAAAAAAAAAAAAAAAAAAAAAAAAGAGAGAGAGAACAAATTCTACATATACTGGAGTTCACAGACAGCTCAGGTATTACCTTGACAAAACCAAGTCCTTTAGGAAGGCTAAACAGCTATTTGTTTCCTATGCTGGGACTAAGAAAAAACAGCCTGTGTCTAAATGGATTATATGGTTGTCCTCTGCTATTATATTTTGCTCTTCCATCCATAGTATAACTATTGCAGGCAAATTTAAGGCATATTCTACCAAGGCTTTGTCCTGTTTGATAGCATACTGGAAGGTGGTGGACTCAAAGTGCTCTAGATGCAGCAATTTGGTCCTTTGTTCATACCTTCATACCTTCACAAAGTGCTACAAACTGGATTCCTTCTCTAGGTCCAGGACATTCTTTGCTAGGACCACTCTCCAGGGGCTCCTGGACCCTTATCCTTTTTCCTCCCAGGTAGGGTAAGCTTTGGAAATCCACACATAGACTAATGCAGCAGTAAGAATGAAGAACATAATACAGTTGTGTAAGTCCTTCTTATCCATAAACAGTAGATGTTTGAAGATCTTCACTGCTGCAGTAGCTGAACTCACCAACCATCTCCCTTTGTAGGTAGTTGAAGTTCGATACAACCTCCTTTGTTATTGTTATTATTTTGTTCTTGGATGGTTTATCATGTGATTATTGATTGTTGGTTTACCTCACTCTGGCTGCTGACATGCTGCACCCTTTTTAAAAGGAAATTTATCAGCAGCCAGACTAAGTGAAGAGGAGGGGAGGGGAGTTAGAACTTTGGCAAGATGGCTGTGTGCTATGTCCTTAGTGTAACACTACCCCTAGGCTACTGCAGAAGTGAAGAAATTTGAGCATCTACTGTTATACACAACTGTACTCTGTGATGCAGTATTAAAAGATTTGGGTAAATTTAAAAGTTGGGACACTATTTCTTATACTTTTTTCTTTGTTTATTGAGATGCACTTAAAAATCAGTAGAGCAGATTCTGTAATATGCCCAGATTAGAAATCATGTTGATTAATAATGAGCAGGTTATTTTAAGTTAGATAACACAGAATTGATTAGGGATGTCGTTTCCATTTGCAGAACATTTTTTAGATCAAGGACCTGTTGTTCCAAGCTAAACTTTCAGTAGCTGTCTATGCCATGCTATTGGTGTTTATTTGCGTATATATGACATGGTCCCTCTTATCTGAAGGAACTTTTGGTATTGTACTGCACCACTCTAATTTTGCACTGAGTTATTCAGGGGCTGCTGGTGGTTTAGAGGTGTGTCTAGAAAATATGGAATTTATTCCTTTGCCTTTCAGACTCTGTAGTTGTGGAACATACTGCCTTGATGGCTTTGAGTGTGTCCTACCTCAGTTTGCTTCCTTATGTCATAAAAAATTAATTGAGCATGAATTTGATAGTATGAGATGCTTTCCCTTTTTATCTTATTTTGGCATCATTTTCATTTTCATTTATTTGAGCCAAAACCTGGATCATGATAATAGGTGTGTTTTATTTTTAAACCCTCTCATGATAATGATTTTAAGTTTATATGCTTTAATGTGATTTATCTTCTGTTTTATGTTATCATATTTAATATATTTTCTTATAACTAATGCTTTATTGACAAACACCTAAAATAAAATTGAACTTGAAGGCGAGTCTTTTTTTCCGTGTTGCATGTAGGTCATTGAAGTAGTGGGATTATTTTTACTATCATCATTTTACTAAATTTGAGTTGTTCTATAGTTTTGCAGTTTTTTGTGTAGTAGGTCTAATTCTCCATTTTCATGCATTGTCCCAAGGGGGGAATCACTTGTTTTGTGTCTAGTAACTGGTTTGCATTTGATTTTCTTTTTGCATACATCTGTCACTGAATCTAGAATATTTAATAAATATTTGACTCAAAATATGTACAGCATCATCTAGTAGTAGATAATGGACCCCAGTTACATTTAGACAGCAAGTTGCTAAATATTGATACTTGGATTTTTTTTTTTAGCTCAAACCCACCTACATAGTTTTTCTTTGTATGACTTTTTTGTTTCTATAATGTATATGTGTGATGGTGACCGCTTATTGTATGGCAGCTCACACACTGAAGCCAGATTGTGGGGATTATTAGTCACTAGCCAATCAAATACACTTTGTTTACTTGTAGATTTGTCTGTTTTGGTAGGTTAAAGATTAGTTTTGTAAGGTTATAAAGATTTATTGATGTTAATTATCTTTCTGAAAATGTGGAAGTATGTGTGTTGGTTCTTTTTATTTCATCACCTAGTATAATTACATTTTATTTAAAGTTTTACATAATCTAAGATAGAATTTCTTTTAATGCTGAAATATTATTAGTTACATAATTTGGGATATATACACAGTAAATTTATGTAAAGCCTTATGTTTATTTAAATTATGATTTGTCATAGGTTACTATACTTTATCAAAAAGGGGGGTTGAGAATAATATTTCTAGTCTACTTACCATTTTAGAAAGTATCAGTTTTTAGTATATTGTATCCAAATCCTACAATGTGTTCATCCTTTGTTCTAGATTTTAGAATGCCTATCTTATAGAGTCAATCCAGCTGTGTAAGGCAAGTGTTTCACTGCATATACTTCAAGTAAGTAAGTGTGTGACAGATACACAGACCTTGTTTGTAGGTGTAATTTTTTGATATTTAAATTTTGCATGTTTGGGTCATAGACAGCTAGTCCAGGATTTTGTTTGAATCACTGCTTAATAGAAAATGTCGTCCTTCAGATGAGATGCTAAACTGAGATCCCATCTTCTTGAGCTGGTAGTAAGTCAGGTAGGTGTAAGTGATCCCATGGCACCTATCAAAAAGAGTAGGGGAAGTTCTCAAATACTTTGGCCAAACTTCACCTAGTAGTAGAAATACCACCTTGGCTAACCCCTGAAAAGTGACCACTAGTCTAGTCGGACTAACCCAGTCATCAAAGGATAAATAAATAAAAATAAAAATTTGCAAGGACTTTTAACAGAAGATTTTTCTGTTTTTCCATATATTTCAATTCCAAATCAAATTCCAAATTTTCAAATCAAGATAGTCATTAGAAAATGTACCTTTCCTATATATTTTTGAATATAGCCTTCCTTCATGATGATATATATATATATATATATATATATATATATATATATATATATATATATATATATATATATATATCTTTATATGTGTGTGTGTGTGTGTCCAAATAGGCAATACCTTCCATACTATAGGAATAAGTGAATTTGAGGAAGTCACTACTGTTGTTTAAAAATCAGATAAATTCATCAAGCTGTTCCATGCTTGATTTCCACAGAATGTAAATGTCATCTAAAAATCTAGAATAGTGGATGATACTAGAGAAGTGAGAACTGGGGAATAATGAGTTGTCTTCCCAGTCAAGCATCACCAGGTTGGCAAATGTGGGAGCACAAGCTGCTCCCATAGCTACCCCCTCTGGTTTGCCTGAAATGCTCACCCTCATAGTAAGTAAAGTTGTTATCTAACACTATATTCATACATTCCATGAGTAAACTGACTTCTTCCCATTTGATGTCAGAGTGTTTCATGATGCTGTTACAAAAAGCTTCTAATCCTGCTTGTTTGGGAATGCAGGAGAAAAGATCTATGACATCAATGGTTACAAATATCACCCCATGGTTCCAAGATTGGGTTGGATATTTGCTTAAAAATTCCCATGAGTCTTTTACCATATGTGGTATTTTGTTGTATATGTGTTTAATTTTACATCAATAAATTTGCCCATGGGAAAAGTTTTTGAATTGCTCCCTGAAATAATAGGTCAAAATGGTGGGTCAATAGCATTTTTGTGAACCCTAGGTATACCCACCAGGGTAGCTAACCTAGGATGCTTAACCTTCAGAAACTTATATATTTCTTTAGTAATTGTACCATCTATATAAAATTCTTCTATATAAGAATCTATTCTCTGATATGCTATATTGATCTCATTGATGGAGGTGGATTCGTAGTTGCCTGATCCATGTAATATATCATACATTCTTTTTATATATTCTATGTTGTTGTATAAAACAACCCGTCCGCCTTTGTCGGGTTTCATAACCCTAACACTGGTATCAGATTTAAGTTCATGTAATGTTTCACTTTCCTTTGCTGTCAAATTACTAATAGATTTCTTTTGCTTGTGTATATTATACAACTTGTAAACCTCCTTTGTTGCTATTTTCTCATAAATTTCTATAGTAGGATAACTAGGGGGAACATATGTACTCTTTGTACTAAGCTCTAAATCCAAATTAGCTATATCTTTACTTGTATTTTTATGAGTATTTGGCTTATCATTAAACATTATTGCCAAATTAATTTAACTAGTGAATTTCTTAATTTCACATAAACAATCAACCAGATCAAAGCGGGCGGTAGGAATGTATTTCATCCCTTTTGCCAACAGACTAAAATGTGTGCAACATATGTTTAAATTAGAATAGTTGTAAATGTTAAAACCATTCAGTGTATACATATTGTCCTTCACCATAAATTTGTTGTCAGCAATGGGGATATCATGACTGCTATTTACTACCACCTCCTGTTGTTGTCCCATTCCTTTTGCTTGTCCTTTGTCCTTGTATAATTTTGTTGTTGATAATTGTTCCTGTATGGTTGCCCTTGTTGTACCTGATCCCTCCGAAAATGTGGTTCATTATTGTAAAATTCCCTATTATTGACATTACCTGTATTTTGTTCATCATAATTTGTCATATTAAAAGATCTCCACCTTCCCTTATCCCTAAACCAATTGTATGCCACCCCTGTTCTATATTGTTCCACATCTCTATGAATCTTTTTCTGTTTGTTTTCTCGTATGTTATGTATCCATCTTTCTGCTATATTATATTGTTTATAATATAGTCTTTCCCATTCTGAAAATAATAAATCACTAGTAACTTTCATATTTAAATTCTCAGTTTCCCGTACTAACTTACTTAACTTCTCATCATTATGTTTTATAATCATTTGCATAAATTTAACACCACAATCATCAAAAAAGTGGTTAAATTCACATATCACATTTAGTCAAATTTATTCCCATAGGTACTTTGAAAAATCTCATACCCTTGGGAACGATTTTTATATTAATGCATTTCTGTAAATATGCATTGTCAGCCTTAATGCCATTAATATTCTTTAACTTTTTCCTAATTAAAAAAATCATGTCCTTCAAGGTTCCCACCATTTCTGAATTGGTGTTGACCCTGTCGTTGTTCTGTAATACATTGTCAAAATTACAATCAATATTAAGAAATTTATTGAATTGAGTCTCTTTATTGTTACCAACTCTTCCTGTAAAAGTCTCAGGGTTAAAAGAGGAAATTACAGTACCTTTTAAATATTGTTCATTCTTGCCAACAGCATTAGAATAAGTCTTGGTGGGAAACACTCTCTTGGGCTTGGCGCCTAAGCGTTTATATATATATATATATATATATATATATATATATATATATATATAGGAAAGTTCAACTAGGAAAGAAAAAGCAGCAAATGCACTGTGTGCAAAATTCCGTCTCTGTGTCTTGGGAATTCGCCCCTATTCAACGCTCATAACAGTCCACAACACCTTCAATGAAACCAAGCAGATGTAAATAAAAGTTTATTGTAATGCCAACAAACAAAGAATGGTTAAGCGCTTTCACTTGAATAAAACAAGCTTCCTCAGAACACCATAGCTTGCATCACAGTTGCTTAAGTAACATTTCTGGCGCCAAAATTCAGTTTGAAATTTTAAAGCTATACACACATCCTATGACCATTGTTCTCTATTCATAAAATATTAAATGATATTCATATTGTTTCTAAAAACAATGTTACATGTAATATGTATTGATAAAATGAACAAGTTAAAAAACTGAAAAAATGTTAACAACAACATTTGGATCAAATCAAAACATGTTTGAAAACATATAACAATGTACCTTATAAATAGTTCATTTTAAGACCAGTAGTGGTTTGACAGATAGAGTGTCATTTAAACCTGGTATAGTGGAAGCATCCATATATTTTTGCCACCAAAATTCTTTATATAATAATAAATTATTAAAGTCACCCCTCTGTTATTGGTGTGCACAATGTCCACTATACCAAAATTAAAATAATGTTTATCACCATATTGCTTAATATGTTTATACAAAGCATTTTTTTCATCCTTCCTTCTGATGCTATAAAGGTGAGAATATATACGTTTGTTTAAACTCCTTTGAGTCTTACCTATATAGAATCCTGAACATGTTCTACAGATGGCAATATACACCACCATTTTAGTTGTACAGTTGCCCCCACAGAATTTAATTCTAGTCTGTTTGTAATTGTCCAATTTCACACTATCTCTCTGAAATATAGTGTGACATTGTTTACATGCCCCACATTTTGCAGTTTTCATATGCTCTGTCTTCTTAATGGAGATACCCTTCTCTAAAATAGATTTTATATTAGCCCCTACCTTATAAACAAACCTTGGACATTCACCTAATATAGGTGCTATATCTTGATCAGCAGATATTATATGCCAGTTGTTCATCAAAATCTTCTTAACCTTACCTGAATACATGCCAAATTCCAAAATGCAAGATTTACCAAAAATGCAAGTTTCAGACTTCATATCATGCAATGTATCCACAGTCGAAACAATAGCTGTCCTATATTTTTCACCCAGCAAAGGCTTGTACTGGTTACCCCATTTCCTCACAACATAATCACTTACATTTTCCATAACTCTAACGTCATAGCCTCTGTCCTTAAATAAGGACGTTATAAATTTCACCTCTTCAGGTAGCCATGACAACAAGAATTGTATTACTGATACTGGTCGAGGGAACACTAACTGTAAAGAAGATGCTTTAAGACTGTCCAATTTGTCGACATACTCTACAACCATTGCTAATGGACAGGGTTCCTGTAAAAGTACTGTTATGGCTAACTGGGAGTACAAACATTATTTCTTTGGACATACCTCCTGTTTCTTTAGCAGGCTCTCAAAGGAGTAGTAGTAAAATTGGTACTCCTGACTTTACATTTGATTTCTCATTTGGTGATGTCAATGAAGAAGCTTATCGTATAGGCACTAAGCCTAAAAGAATGACGTCACATTTCACTTATGGTACTACAGCAAAGGGTTTGGATACATATGGCACTACAGCAAAGGGTATGGACACTAATATTGACACTGTTGACAATGGTATGATGGACAATGTTGATGTTAGTGGTAACAGAAAAAGTAAACATATGAAACATGTAAATTCAGATCTGTTTAAAATATTTATTGATAAGAACTGTTATTTTGACACTGACCCGACTACAGAGATCAGTGACAAAATATACACTTCAAAGGAGAAGTCCAAAGGTACCTTAAAGGATTTTATATACGACTTGGGTAAAAAGTTGGTTCTAATAAACAGTGCTAAACTGGACAATGCCTGTCTTTCCAGATGTATAGAGTTAAAGGTAGGCCCGATGGGACTCAGATTTTTTAAATTACCTATGGGTTTGAATATTACTGAAAATGTTAAGTCAGATTTTAATAGTTTATCTGACCAATGTGGTTTTAAGTATATGTCTGTGTTGATGAAATTTAACGATGAGAAGCTGGTTTATTTAATTAAGGAGGTGGAAGAATTAAACACTCTGATTAAAAATGACTTACTTTTTCCCCAGTGGGAGAATTTGTATGTCAAACAATTCCCCTATGCTGAATCTAATATTTCAAAAATATATGAACGTAAGATGAAAAAACTATACGGGGACTTGGACCAATATAAAAGAGGTACAGCATATATATGGGAAAAAGATCACAATAAGTACCCCAAGTATGTGAGGGGGGACCAAAAGATAGGAATTGTAAATACATATAAACAATCTAGTTCTGATGGAAATGCTAACTCTGATTTTTTATATGGAGAACACAAGGGGAGGGAGAGAAAGTGGACGAGGGGTTACAGAAGAGACCCTCACTACCATCCATATCCAAGGACCCCACGTTAAATTCTGGTTCAGTTGTTACTGAGACAATAGATGAGTCCAGTAATGATAATGTAGGTATCCTACAGGATGGTGTTACTTACACCTATAGGAATTTTAATATATACAACTACACAAACTACATTTTAAATACTGGACACTTTGATCTACTATCTAAGGGGATTAAATTTATTCCCACCAAAAGATTCAACCTAGTGGACTGTATTTGTGAAATAAAAAGATATGTGAGAAAGCTTAACCTGGCTATTTTATTTAAAGACAAAAAACAGTGGGTGACATTTCTCATGCAGAGCCGTTCATCCCAGTAGTCAAAAAGAAAAGTACATATATACCCCCTATGCACCCCACCATTTCTATCTTTGATAAAGTAGTGACTAAACAGATTTATAATTGGACAGACAAATTGATGGACATCAGATTAGTTCTAATTTAACAAAAGATGAGAGCAGGGTATTGCAGGAATTAAGATGTGCTAGTAACATCAGAATCATGAAACCAGATAAGGGGGGGGGGGGTGCAGTCATCTATGACAGTTTTTTATACACTTGTAAGATACATGAATTACTACATAATTCTGGAAATTATTCTATGTTGTCCTTGAATGAGATCAACATAGGGTATAGAAAAATAGACACGTATTGAAGAATACTTACTAGATAACAGGATTAATAATGACATCTACACTTATATTAAGGTTGAACATCCTGTATTAGCTTCTATAGTGGGTATTCCTAAAATTCACAAGAATATAGATGAACCGCCCTTTAGACCCATTATATCAGGGAGTAGGTCTAAAACGTTTAATATAGGTAAGGTTATTGACACCTACTTGAAACACATTTATGCCACTATTTCACATATAGCCAAGGACTCATGGGATTTTTTGAAACAGTATCCTATTTACCTATGTAGTTCAAATCTGATATTTGTGACTATTGATGTCATAGATTTATTTTCTTGTATACCTAAAGAAGATGGTCTATCATCTTTTGCTACAAGTATAAGAAAACATACAGACATCCAATGGGACACCATCTGTCTTCTTACGGATATGATGTCCCTGGTTCTCGAACACAATTACATTATATTTGAGGGAGAATATTACAAGCAGACCAAAGGCGTAGCTATGGGAGCAGCTTGTGCTCCCATATACGCCAACTTGGTCATGCTTGAATGGGAAGAGAAGACTGTTTTAGACAGTCACTTTATGACATACATAAAATATTACGTCAGATACCTTGATGATATATATTTGATTTGGGATGGTGGAGAACAACAGCTAGCATTATTTTTACAATATATTAACAGTAGCAGTAATTTTTTAAAATTCACCTCCTCTAGCAGTCACAATGGTGTGGCTTATTTAGACACATTTGTGTCAAAAATAGGGGATGAGTTTAAATCCAAAATTTACAGAAAGGACACTTTTTCAAACAGTTATTTGGAATATTCTAGCTACCATCTGAAGAAACAATTCACGAATATATATAAGGGTCAGCTTATTAGAGCAGTTAGGATGACCTCACGGTATGAGGACATGTTCGAAGAGGTGAAATTTATAACGTCCTTATTTAACGACAGAGGCTATGACGTTAGAGTTATGGAAAATGTAAGTAATTATGTTGTGAGGAAATGGGGTAACCAGTACAAGCCTTTGCTGGGTAAAAAATATAGGACAGCTATTGTTTCGACTGTGGATACATTGCATGATATGAAGTCTGAAACTTGCATTTTTGGTAAATCTTGCATTTTGGAATTTGGCATGTATTCAGGTAAAGTTAAGAAGATTTTGATGAACAACTGGCATGTAATATCTGCTGATCAAGATATAGCACCTATATTAGATGAATGCCCAAGGTTTGTTTATAAGGTAGGGGCTAATATAAAATCGATTTTAAAGAAGGGTATCTTCATTAAGAAGACAGAGCATATGAAAACTGCAAAATGTGGGGCATGTAAACAATGTCACACTATATTTCAGGGAGATAGTGTGAAATTGGACAATTACAAACACACTAGAATTAAATTCTGTGGGGGCAACTGTACAACTAAAATGGTGGTGTATATTGCCATCTGTAGAACATGTTCAGGATTCTATATAGGTAAGACTCAAAGGAGTTTAAACAAACGTATATATTCTCACCTTTATAGCATCAGAAGGAAGGATGAAAAAAATGCTTTGTATAAACATATTAAGCAATATGGTGATAAACATTATTTTAATTTTGGTATAGTGGACATTGTGCACACCAATAACAGAGGGGGTGACTTTAATAATTTATTACTATATAAAGAATTTTAGTGGCAAATATATACGGATGCTTCCACTATACCAGGTTTAAATGACACTCTATCTGTCAAACCACTACTGGTCTTAAAATGAACTATTTATAAGGTACATTGTTATATGTTTTCAAACATGTTTTGATTTGATCCAAATGATGTTGTTAACATTTTTTCAGTTTTTTAACTTGTTCATTTTATCAATACATACTACATGTAACGTTGTTTTTAGAAACAATATGAATATCATTTAATATTTTATGAATAGAGAACAATGGTCATAGGATGTGTGTATAGCTTTAAAATTTCAAACTGAATTTTGGCGCCAAAAATGTTATTTAAGCAACTGTGATGCAAGCTATGGTGTTCTGAGGAAGCTTGTTTTATTCAAGTGAAAGCGCTTAACCATTCTTTGTTTGTTGGCATTACAATAAACTTTTATTTACTTCTACTTGGTTTCATTGAAGGTGTTGTGGACTGTTATGAGCGTTGAATAGGGGCGAATTCCCAAGACACAGAGACGGAATTTTGCACACAGTGCATTTGCTGCTTTTTCTTTCCTAGTTGAACTTTTATGGTTGCTGCACTGTTTGCTTCAGTCGATATATATAGGAAAGGTACATTTTCTAATGACTATCTTGAATATAGTAGCTACCATCCAACAAAGTTGAAGCAGAATATCTATAAAGGACAATGTATTAGAGCTTCTCGTATGACTTCAGATTTTGATACTTTGGTAAAAGAAATTCATTCTATAACATGTATGTTTTAAGAGAGGGGTTATCCAACCTATTTGATGAAAGAGGTCAGCCAATATGTTTTAGATGAACGGGGTAAAAAATACAAACCATTATTGGGATCGGATACAAATAGTTACCAAGGCTCAAAATCCACTATCAACATCTATAGGGAATCTAAAGGGAGGGATTACCATCAAAGATCCTTTATCACATTATACAGCCATATTGTTAATGAGGTGATCCAAGTTATATTTAATTATTGGTATTTGATTACAGGTGATTCTAAACTTGCCGGAATAATTGGTACTAAGCCAGATATAGTATATAAGATGGGGAAAAATATTAAAGGATATTTGGAACAACTTAAGTCAAACAACAAAGATAGAAGTGGTGGAAAGGTAAACCATGCCATTAAATATGGTTCATGTAATCAATGTAGATACATCACAGACAAAAAATAAGTGGTGATACAAAATTTATTTAAACCTAGAGTCAAACTTGTCAAAGGGAACTGTAACACCAAAATGGTGGTCTATATAGCTATGTGTGATGAATGTACAAGTTATTATGTGGGGAAGACTGAGAGATATCTTAAAAAAAATATATATGAGCATATGTATAATATTAGGAAGAAGGACCCCACTAGTGCTTTATATAAGCACATAGAAATGAATGGTTACACACATGATTTTAAATTCGCTATAATAGACACTGTAAAAAAGCACCCTCGGGGAGGAGATTATAAGTCCCTTCTAACTTATAGGGAAACATGGTGGCAGTTATTTTTGGATGCCACATCACCACCAGGGCTTAATGATTTTATATCGAGCAAGCCCATTTTGGAAATGTACTAGCATCACACCTAGTTGCATTCATATATATATATATATATATATATATATATATATATATATATATATATATATATACACAAATGAAGAGGCTGACAGTTCTCATATATGGTGGATATTTACAGCTAATTATGAAATAGCAGCCAATAAACAGTCAAATTTATATGTTTTACTTTAAATACATTTTAGCTATTTATAGTTGATTAATTCAATACACCATACGGGTTATTGTATAACCACATAGTCATGTATTTCAATATTATATGCATTTAGTGCAGGGTTTACTTGTATTTAATACATACCTTTCATATAATTTGTTTTTATATGGAATTCATTAATTCATAGTTGGGTGTATTGGTTGTACAGTTTGTGTTTTGTTTTTATTTAGGGAGATGTGAAAATGGGTATATATTATGGCCGATTGACGGATCTAATGTATGTCAATATCGCTTTAAATTCAGGAATTTGAGATTCTTAATCAAAAAGTTTTTGCCGCCAAAAATGTTTTAAAAGGCATTCTAGTTTTAACAATGGTGTTCTGAAGAAGCCCATATTCATGGGTGAAAGCGCTTAACCGATAGATTCATTGGCGTTTGGTCACTGTATTGCTTTGAATAAATGATTTTTATTTTTACAATTTTGGCATTGTGGAGAGATTATTCCTTTGGTACTAGGGAGTTAGATACCATTGGATTACTTATATAACTTGTGGAGGTGACTGTACACTTATTGGTGACTCTGTGGCTGTAATCTCAGTTGTTACAATTTTGTGGTTATTAAGTTATTACATATGCCATTTCTTGTAAAAAATACCAATTTTTACACACTTCACACAGACAAAAAAAAGGATGCAGGGAAGTTGGCAAGGTAGAGTTGGGGTGAGGTGCCAAGATTCTGTGCTGCTCCACTCAACATTAAAAGGATACACATTAAATCTAGACAGCTATAAATTGATCATTTTAAATTTCATTGTACTCTGGTATTGAAGTGCGTGATTAATTAAAGATGTGGTCTTGACTTATTTAACTGCAGCTTTGGAATACTGCAACCAGTGAGCAGCTGGAAACAGGTTCATAGTGGTAGTGTTCTGCGATCATGTGCATGCAGATGCTACATGTCCATCACAACATCACAAGCTGACCATCGATCCTTGAAAGCCCACAGTGGAGCACTGTGTTCAACTGCAGAAAAGCTCTGAATAACTTGGTGCCCAAATCTGTCTCTCTAGACAGCTAAGCTCAAGAGGACTGACATTCTGGGCACATGGAAGGTGCCCTGAAGCTTTGAAAGTTGTCTGGCTGTTATATCCTATGCAGGATAACTCATATAGCTGAGGCTACTGTAACAGTATCATTTTAACATTCTACTGTTATGGTAAGTTACTTATGCAACTGTACTATATCTGAGGCTATATATATATATATATATATATATATATATATATATATATATATATATACTATATCTATTTATTATATGACATCATTTTATACTTTTTGGAATTTTATGAAGATATATATTAATTTCTGTAGTCACTTTTTTTCTGGATTGTGACAAAAAATAAGAGTTGCAATGATGACAGAGGAGCAGAATAGTAAATGACTGGATGCTCCTCATTCTCTGCCTTATTTGCCGGACTTAAAAAAAGTGAAAAATGATTTCTGCAGACCACTTACATGAAAATTATCTGATAAGATTGCACATGGAGTGAGGGGAATCTTTTGATTAATGATGAATGATTTTATAACTTACAACTGCTGGCCTCCAGCGCACCTCAGATTAGTGTTATAAATGTCGGGGATTCCTTCCTCACTTTACAAGAGTTAACACTAATTACAACAACAGCACTAACAAAGAAATAGTTCCATTATATGGTTATATTTGCAAGTCACAGTCTGATAAAGCAGATGTTAAAACTTCTATGCAAAATCTGGCAGCAAGCATAATGGGATTCTGATTTACTATACTGTTGTAACTAAATGTTTCTTTAAGTTAAACCATCTAGAGAAATCTTCATTTTCTTTCTAAGACATTCTCATAATTTTATAAGAAGGGTCAATAAGAGATATTACTTCCACTGACTTTGGAGATGTTTGTTCAAATGCACAATTAAGGGAGGCTGCAGAACAAGCATTTTAAATTGTAGTAAGTACCACAAAAGTGCTTACTTCAAACATAGCAGACAAAATGCTCAGGGATTTTTGTCTACCAAAAGTACAAAATATTAATGTATTAAGTACTGCTGCTGCTTTCCAATTACTGGCAGCACCAAAGAAAAAGAAATCCTCTTGGCATGACTTTGACCTTCAAATTCATGTGACATACACAAAGAGGTTAGAGCAGAATGAATCAGAAAGGCACTAAATGTTTAGATGGTGATACAGAAAGGAATTTGATTTAAAATGTCTGACTATTCTCAGCTTTATATTGAAATTATAAAACTAATAATATGCCTCAAATTTTGCAAATATGCAAAAAATTATTTGGTCTTGGTTGAATATCATGGTAAAACTCAGCTTTTCTGACAAAGGCTTTGATTATTCTTTAACTATATTAGAAATTAACAACAATTCCTTACTTTGCTCATAAATTACTCAGAATGACACCTTCTAGTTTAGTAACCTAACAGATATTGCCCATATCATTGCAAACAAGTTAAGTGCCAACTTCACACAAAAACATTTATTCAAAGCCCCAAAACATCTGAATCCTTTACTCCCCCAGTGATCTCTAAAGATCATTTACTGAAAGTGCTAACCATATTTCCTCCATGGGAACTAATAATCTTAAACATGCCCTTGCAACAAACCTCAAAATGTTTAACCTAAGTTTAGCTGCTGGTTTTGCCCCTGGTTAGTCGTGCATTGCAGTAATGATGCCCCTCCATAAGGGTGGCCTTACAACCAACCCAGGTAATTACAGACATTTCAGTCTTACAAGCCTCAGCTGCAAAACCATGGAACATATTATAACCTATCTTATAGGATAATAGGATCATAGTGATTATTAGGCTAATGACCCTAAAGGGTCTTTTTAATACTAGCCATGCCACACAAATGTAATGGACCAGTTTGGATCTCATAAGTTTTATGTGGGTATATTTAACTTGGGCATGGGTGGTTGAGCATTTACAAGGTCTCTTTCTAAAAAAGATGTAGGTACTAGGCCAGGCTTAAATTTATGATTCCTCATGAAGGTTGCACTTGAGTAAGTGTAGGGAAGAACTTTGCTTCACATGAATGGGAAGCCTGCTCCTGAAAAGGAGCACCCTCTGAGACGTATACCTGTGTCTCCAACATGTCTAACTTATATTGCAGGTGAGGCTGAGGTCCAAGATCAAATGGTCCCAATGCTATCTTTTTTGTAAATGTGAAATGGGTCCATTACAGCTGGATCAGAAGTTACTTTGTAGGCCAGGCATAAACTGCTTCTTAGCAGTCTGGAGGAGAGTATAAGGATGAATCTTTGAGGCTTTCTGCATAGAACATGGTGACTACACCATGTATTCTTTCTGTGAGGAATCACTGCGGATGGTCCAGCTGTATTTGCCCAATTAGGTACATACCGAAGGGTGCATTGTACTGAATGTTTGACCTAATGAGGGCTGAGTATAATGGAACAGTGACATGTTTGGGCCTATATACCATACCCTTGCTTATAAGTTGTGCAACATAGAATGACTTCCCTACTTCATTAAACAACTGGTGGTCAAAGGCAAAGTCATTGTATACATGTGTTCCCAAATCCCTGACCACCGGGTCTACCCTTAGGGATGTATTATGAGTGTAATAATTTGCAGGAGTGACCATTTTTCCAAAATAAACTATTATACATTTCTTAGCTTTGAGTTTTAGACTGTGACTCTGAAACTAGTTATTACTCTGTCAGGCCTTCTTGTAAAGTATTTATGTGAATGGGGCATTCTGTGACTGCAACTAGTTCTATCCTGATTTCTTGGGCCCTATCTGTGAGCCCACTGGATATCCCTGGATAATTAATTTTGTGACCTTATCAACAATGCCTGAGCAGGGTATTCTGTCATATGCCTTGGGCAGGTCAAACTTTCAAGTGAGAATTTGGATAGGCATACCTCATACTAAGCTAATTATACTGAAGAAATCATGATGTAATTAATAGTCTCTTCATGGAATTTACATGACATTCAAGCTACTTGCTAAAGAAATGATATCTGCTGTACTTTAAGGAAGCTAATTAAGGAAACTATTTTTTTTTACAAGAAACATATACATGCAAATCATAAATTTACACGTGAAAAGATTTGGTACCTCCATATTTTCATGTTGAGAAACTTAACAGTTGTACAGTGTCAATCTTGTGAAAAGGGTACTCCCTCTACAATTTAATGAGGTTCAAAATTATCCCAAAGACAGATTTATACTAATGGAATGTATGCTTACATCACATCTTGTGGTTCTGGTCTCAGTTTTTGCATTTTGTCAGGATAAATGAGGGGTTTTTTCTTCAACTTTGAAAGCTTTAAGAACTTTTAACATAGACTGTATTAGCTTAGATAGTGATTAGAGGTTGATTTAGGCTCTACCTTAGACTATCAAAGAACTAACACTGCAAGTCAGATTACAGGTACAGGTTTATTAAAAGACATAATTCAGGTTGATGATCTGACACTAATAATATTCACTTCTAAGATAAAGTTTTACTTTCTTTTCTTCATTCCATAAAGCATGGTCAAGAATCAAAAACTTTCTGGTGCTGAGGCTGTTTTTAAGATTCTGTTTTCTTCTTAGACAATGGGCAAACTGTACATCAATACCCTGATTGGAGAATGAGCTTTCTCCAGCAGGGTATTAATGTACAAGTAATGACCAATGAGAAGAACGAGTCTGCCGCTTCACAGCAGCTTATCAAGCCGCTGTGGAGCTTGGACTGAGGAAACAGAATGGCCTCCATTATTTTATGCTCGCTAAGTAGTGTTTTTGTTGTTTAGCAAGTGTAAAATATAAAAAAAAGATAAAAAGTATGTGTGTTTGTGTGTGTGTGTGTGTGTGTGTGTGTGTGTGTGTGTGTGTGCGTGCGTGCGTGCGTGTGTGTGTGTGTGTGTGTGTGTGTGTGTGCGCGTGTGTGTGTGTTTCTGTCTGCATGTGTGTGTGAATGGGTGCATGAAAGCAGAGAGACTGTGTGTGTGAGAGAGAGATGGATAGATGAGTGAGAGAAAAAGCGAGAGTGATGTGTATGTGACTGCATGTATGTAAGCAGAGGAGATTGCCTGAGAGAGAGATTGAGAGAGAGTGAGACTGAATGTGTGTATGAAAGCAGCTGGAGACTGTGAGAGATTGAGAAAGAGGGTGAGACCGATCTTGTGTGAGTGAATGTGTGTATGAAAGCAGAGGAGACTTTATGTGTATGTGTGTGAAAGCAGAAAAGACTGAATGTGTGTATGGGAGAGAGAATGGGCTGTATGTAAAATTGTTGTGTTTCACTTACTTATTTTTTTAAGCACTATATTATTTTTTATATATATTTTATGTAAAATGCTTCTTCCAACACCATTAACATATACTACAGCAAGTTTGAAACAGTACGCCCAGGAACTATTTTGCATTAAAAAAATATTAAAAAAAAATAATGTAGTACTTAAAAAAATAAATAAGCACGTAAAACACAACAATTTTACAGTGAGCCCATTGTCTAAGTGCAATAATGTCTTCCAAGGTGTGTGTTAATGTGTAATTAATGCCCTTCCAGGGGTGTAGAGGCCCTCCGATGACTTTGCAAACTGTACATTTATATTTTTAGAAATTAGTGTTTATAGAAACCCATAAATCTGGTCAGATTGGTGATTAAATCCAAATCTCTTGTAGCACAAAAACATAGATCAGACTGAACCATTGATATGATCTTTTTTGTAACACAGAATACATATGCTAAAATGAACAGATGATACTGGATGGGCAGCTTTCAAATCTTCTTCACGAGTATTAGTAATCATCCAAAAAATCAAATAAATCATAATCAGGTAAAACAAATCAATAACCTTAAAACTCTAATGTCTTATCTAAACAAGAACTACAACTCAACTACAGTTCAGGAAAGAAATATGCAATACTGGTTAATGAGCACTATAAAAATACTTCTAGCCTCTCTTTATCACTGTTTAACAGCAAGATGCAAACAAGAAGCTCAGAATGTACTTAGTTTCCTTAAAACTCCTGTGAAGTCTATTGAAATTAAATCTTGGATCTAATAAAAGTTCCTTAGTAAATAATAATGGTACTATTTAAACACAATAAGAAACAGCAGAAATTATTTCTATTGTACATATGGAGAAATATACATATCCCCTAACCATTGATTCTATTGACACAGACCATTACTTGTAGAATTTTACTCAAGTATAATTCCTGAACAGTTTATCTCAAAATTAGATTCTGACCTTTCTTTAGAGGGAAATGAATGTGGTAATTTTGCATCTTAAAGTGGTGACCTGCATGGGTTTGATGCTACATTCTATGAAAGATTCAAAAAACAAATCTTTCTTAGTCTTCACAAGTTATGCTGTTATATTAAACATAATGGTATATGTGATGGGTACATGAATCTGTTAAAAGCAGTCTTAATTACTTATCTCTGACCCTTTGTTAATCAAAAATTATATAAACATAATTTTTCTATTAGCCAAATGATTTCTATTACCCATATTTGTCTTAGCCAAAAGATTCCAATTAATTGTCATACATGCCCTATATATATATATATATATATATATATATATATATATATATATATATATATATATATATATGGGTCTCTTGGGAATCAGACTCCAGTCTAATGATATGACAGTATATATAATCTCAGCCTACACCCCACTGTAGAGTTGCGATAGTGAGGACACAAATGCATTCAGTCAGAAGTTGCAGGACCTAGTAGATAAAGCAGAACAATTTGAATTGGCATCTTGAATGAACATATTGGGACAAACAGAACAGGATATGGGGACTGCCTGGGTCCACATGAGTGGGGAAATAGTAATAAAGAAGGAGAGGCTATTCTAGACTTCTGTCTGGCAAATGGATTAATCGTAGCCAGCACATGGGTCAGAAAGAGAGACAGTCACAAAATCACATACAAGAGTGGCTAACATGCAACTCAGGTATTTTTCCTCCTAGTAAGGCAAGAGTACTGGGGTATAATCAGAAACTGCAATGTCATCCCAAGTGAAACAGGCAACCGGCAGCATAAACTACTGGTAAACACAATCAGCTGCAAGCAATGATTAGAGAAGGGTCCAAGGTCAACAGAGACTAGGCTGAAGATCTAGAAATTCACTGGAGAGAAAGCACAATAGTTCAAGGAATTACTCAGGACTCTTGCGCCTCAAGAAGAAAAAGAAATAGGTGAAGTTTAAAAAGAATGGCAGCACCTCAAAACAACATGTGAGAGGACTACAGAACAGATATGTAGCCAAGCCAGATAGGGAAATAAGGTGCATAAAAAAACTGGTGGTGGAATGAAGTCCAGGAAGTCATCAAAAGAAAAAAAAGAGTGCAGGAAAAAGTGGGAGATAGAAAAGAAGGACTAGGCTAGGAAGCAATACTGGTTGACTAACAAAGGGGCTAAGAAAGGAGTTGCATTAGCAAAGAAAAAGGCACCATCTTCTGGAAAGTGACACAGTACATTAAATAATGAAACTATATCAGGTTGCAAGGCAACAAAAAGATAAAGAAGATAGTCGAATATCCTTCATAAAAAATGCCAACAGCAACCTGCTCACCAGTCCACAGGACATCAAAGGCAGAGTACGCCCAGCAGATTCTAAATGATGAAAACCCCACAGAAGCTATACTGCTCGAAACACAGCCTAAGATGAAAGAAGAGGAGGAGCCTACAATAGAAAAAGTAAGAACAGCTCTAAGGAAAATGAAGTCAGAGAAAGCAGCAGACTCAGATGTGGTCACAGAAGATAAAATAAAGATGTTGGGTGAGGTAGGAGAGAAATGGCACTGAGGGTACTGATAGCAATGTGGAAATTAAGGCTTATATAGATGACTGGAGAATAAGCTTACCTAGTACCAGTGTTCAGGAGCAAAGGGGACGTTCACAGCTGTGGGCAGTACAGAAGTATCACACTCCTGTCACATTGCATGAAGGTTCTGTAGAGAGTGATTAATAAGTGAATATGCACAGTAGTCGAAAGTAAGATAGGAGAAGAGCAGTGTGGATGTAGATTAGGATGCAGTAAAACTGACCCATTGTTTGCAGTGAGACAGATAGTTAAGAAGAAGCAGCCCAAATGGGAATTCCTATACTTGGAGAAAGCATATGATAAGGTTCCAAGAAAGCTGATTTGGGCAGTCCTGCAGTGGTTTGCAGTCCCAGAAACATTGCTAGAATTAATGCAAGCTATGTACAAGGACCTGATTACTCAAGTACAAATGTTTTTCTGTCTCACAGAGGGGCTCCCAGTGGGAGTGAGTGAGTGAGTGTGCATCATGGTTCAGCTCTGACCCCACTGTTTTTCATACTGATGATGGGCTACATTAACAAGCAGGTCAAGGACAGATGACAAAGTTGCTGTATGGAGATGATGTGGCATTACAGGAAGATACTGAGCAAGAACTTCAGTAAAGGATAGGGGAATGGAAAACTAAAGGCACATGGGATGAAAATGAGTACAGATACGACATTTGCACTGGCTGCAAATGGGGGAAATCAGAAGTTGAGAATTGAGATAGAAGGGAAAATAGCAGAATACATTAACAGTTTCAGGTATCTTGGAGAGGTGGTTGAGGAGAAGGGAAGTCTGAATGCAGAAGTCAAAGTTAGAATCAAAGGGGATGCAGCCAACCAGCATAGAGTGACAGCTGTATTGTATGACAGAAGAATGCCAAAGAAGCTGAAAAGTAAGGTGTACAAAACAGTGGTATGACAACCACTACTGTATGGTACAGAAACCTAGGCAGTACAGGTAGAGTAGATGAGGAAGCTAGAGGTGATGGAGATGAAGTGCCTGAGACAGGTGGTAGGATACCTACTGTGGGACAGAAGAAGAAATGAGGACATAAGTCCAGAAGCCAAAGTAGCTCCAGTTGCAGAAAAGTTCAAAGAGAATGGATTTAGAGGTTCAGGCACATGTGCAAAAAACAGAAGACAATCTGATAAAGATTTGGGACAGACATGAAGAAGGCAAGAGGAAATGAGGGCATCCAGCAAAGAGATGTAAGGATTGTGTGAGAGAAGACCTGGGACAGTCAGGCATGAGTTTCAAAGAAGGTAGAAGAGTGACATTGAATAGAGAGAGATGGTGTCAGTTGACATGATACCCCAACCCCATGTAAAAAATGGGAAAGGTGAGGGTTGATGTTGATGAATTATGTCTTTCATATCTGGAATAAGAACTTTGATTCCATTAATGGTTTTATCTCCACTTTCATGTTGTTCAAGAATAAACATAGAATAAAAGTGAACTAATTTTTAAATCGAAAAGACAAAGGTGACCCCAAAATTTCTATATTTCTCCTTTTCTATAGGATTTCAAGAATGGTAAATTTTTAAACTATTCTAGGACACCTGATAAGTCCTAGTGGAATCCCTCCGCATTGGATTAATACAGTTAGAGCAATTGCTTTTGATATAGGAATCAACCCTGCATCTTTAGTCTTTCTGTGTAGAATTTCAAGTATATTTTCAAAGCTGTTTCTTTTATTGAACTCTTAAATTTAGACTTCCAGAAGTTTATCTCTAAAATGGGACTTCCTAAAGAATTTAATCTGTGCCAACCTCCGGAAAGCAATCCCAGAATTGCAGAAAATATGGTACCACATTGATATTCCAGCTTTCCTGTGTTGAAGGATAAAAGAAGGATACGCTCTTTGTTATTTCACAAAAGGTTGGCACATCAAAATCAGTGCAATTCTACAACTTAATTTAGTCACAGATACAATTACCACGTTTCTTCCACTTGTTTGAGTGAATGATAATAAATGAACATTAATACCCTGTTAGTTTTCTTATCCTAAAAATAAACACAGTTTCTCATTTTTCTATAACTTAGTATTAAATTCATCAAGGTTTCAAAAACTGTTTGCCATTACTGCTTAAGGAGATCAGTATCAAGCATAGTTATGGGGAAATTTGTTTAGAGGGTACAGATAAATATTGTTTCCCAAATTCATACACAGACATATGTATATCTAATATACATATATATATATATATATATATATATATATATATATATATATATATATATATATATATATATGTTAGTATAGATCAGCAATTTATGTTGCTACGTAAAGTGTACAACATGGCTCCCCATAAACTTGGTGCTATGTGCAAAGCTGATTCACCAAGCTTTTCATTTGTGAGGATAACTCTACTGTTGATACATTGCATATTACTGGCTCTATGAAATTGTTCAACCTATTTGATCTCCATGAAAACTGGATCTCTAATGGCATGGTAAATGAGATAGAGATGTCCCTCAAACATCTGTAAGACATTGAATAAAGTGGTAGAGCTTCCAGTTCCAGTTGGTAGCTCAGAGATCTTAGGCCTGTAATCTTTTTGGTTACAAACCTTTGGGGTCTTTCTGTTTGATATGTTTCATGAGATACATTCCAAAGTGGGCATTTTATTTGATACTTGACTTGATCAATGCTGAGTATAAGGGAGTGATTACCTCTTTACATCTTGTTGATATTCCTTTGTCAGTTGGATGAACTAAGAAAAAGTATTTCCTGACACCATGATGGTCAAAAGAGGGGGAGCTCTCAACCCAAGTACCTAGACCCCTGACTACATTTTTTGTAGTGGTGTGGTTGTCTATATAGTATGATGACGGGATGAGTTGTCCACCAAAAGTGATGATACTCTACTTTTTTAGCATTTAGTTTCAGCCCTTTGTTTAGTACACCAACAGTACACTAGGGGAAAGTTCATTCCTGAGGGTTTAGGTATCATGGGGTGACTTAATAATAATCCCCAGTTTGCAATCATCTGAACACTTTGTTAGCCATATGTTCTGGCATCTTGCTTGGTGATCTGAGACATAAATACCAAAAGGAGAGGTGCCACCACAGAGCCATAAGGGACACTGATGGTCACCCTCATACTTTAATGAGGCATCTGAAACTCAAATTGTGTATTTGTTTTCATCTAGTTTGATATCCATCTTACCACATATGGGTCAGTTTTTAAAACATTTAACTTTTGTATGATGCTGTCATGGAAAATGGTTTCAAAGCTTTGGCCTCCATAACCCATTTGAAGAAGTTTACCAGAACAGACAGGATCTACCATTCAAAAGCCAAACTTTTGAAGGTCTAGTCTAATAAGATTCTTGATATCAAAGCTCTTGAGGTCAATTATAATATATTTCTTATCTTTGCAGGTGAAGCTTGTAAGGCTGATAGGTCTCTAAGAATACCCTTATGGTTGGGTATCACTGCTGCAATGCACCATTCATTAAGGTCAAATCCAGTAGCTAAATGTATGCACAGTGTTTTGTAATGCTTTTCTCATACTATCCTTTAGAAGATGGGTTTTGGATATATTTAATAACTTAAGGAGCTTCTTTCTTTGGTATTGTTTATTTATGGTGATGGACCACCATGATGGTTTGGTTTTAAATTTCACATGATATCTTGGTTCTGTTATGGTCTACTAACTCTATACATTTTTTTCTAAATGGATGTAGAATTCCTTAGTGAAGTTTGGTGCTGTATTAAGGTCAAGGGAGGTACAGTAAGAAGTGAATTTTGATATTTCCTTATAGAATTGGTTAAGGTTGGCATGTTTATAGCCCTTAAATTCATTTAGGTTTGCTGTAGGAGCTTTTAGGAGAAGGTCACAAGTTTATAGCCAGACTTCACTGGGGAAGGAGATACCGGAGGAATAGTGCAAGAGGTGACCATATTTGTAAGAATCAGGTTAAGAATGCTATATCCACTAGTAGATTTATTTACCAACTACTTGAGAGATTTAGGGTAGTTAAAGTCACCCCAGAGTAATACAGTTTTTTACTAACACAGAAATCATCACTGTGGAATCTTACATGGTCATTGAACAAAGATGTTATGCTACAACTATTAGTTTATAATTAATTATATCTAGAGTGATCTATAGTTCATTGTGTTCAGTCAATGAATCCCTAAGTATCTGCTTGGAGTTAAAATATTCCTTGAGAAATATAGACCCCATCACAGTGGCTATTAGATCTGAAGGTATGACATGCTCTCTTTACATTTAAACCAACTTTCAGTAACTGCACAGACAAATGTTTTTTGAATGCAGTGGTGCAGCAGGATCAGGCAATTTATTGTTTAGAATTCTGGCATTGAGGAGAGACACCTTAATGTGATCCAGTTTTGGTGCTGATATTTTACTTATGTTTGAATGTCCCTCAAGACACTTCACACTTCCAAAGAATATGTCATCACTTGAAATGAAACATTTAAGAATCTGCTACTTGACAGTAGTTATTTTCCAAGGTACTACATGGCTATTGTTATTGTAATGTGATATTTTCTGTCACCAGAAAAGGTTGAAAATTTGGCATCCCTGTAATGTTGTGGTATCTGTTTTTGACCTTCCAGTTTCATGTAATGCTTGATGTCTAGGAAGCAGTTGAACCCAGCATCAGTACAAATTAAGATGACCATACGGTTTGTATCAGACATGAGATGAAGGATGGTCATAATACAAGGAGCAGAACATCATAGTTTTTACTTTTAGGTGCAATTTAAAAGCATTTAACCTCCCCTTATACATGGTTGATTCCCATTAGTAGTGTAGCATTCTTATTTGAATAGCAGCTTCGTGGCAGCTAGGGTTTGGATTTTAAAGAAAATTAGAGTCGTTAGGCAGTGGTGTACTTTTGCATGTGGTTTATTATATGCCTCAGTCATCTTTTTTCTTTCAAGTGATCTTATTTGCTGATAAATTTGATATGATTTTTATGTGGTATGATGTGATTATCACCATGTTATGGGATACCTAACACTGAGGAATGACAAAAAACTACATCTTCATTATAATACTTAAAATGGTAATAGAAGTGTGATATAATACTCATTTTGAAAGGCTCCATTGCATCATCTTCCTTTTTCCTGATCTAGATAAAAAGCAGAAGGAAAACTAACTAAGGATCTTGCCATGAAATCTTCCCTTATGAATACTTTGGTCATTAAAAACTTATTGAGCTGTGAGACTCTCAGAAATTTATCCCAAAACTAAGTTTGAGAACATACTGTAGATCCTTGCAGGGATACTTTTAGTGACTGAATAATTTGGTAAAGAGATCATTTGAAACTGTTTCACTGTCAGTTTCCCTTGCATCATCATCCATTATACTTCTTCTTCCTCACAAGTTCTGTTTCATCATTCATAATAGTGCTAGAATTGTTTGTGGTGTCAGTTTAGAAGCTAATGTGGAACACTATACAGGTCAACAGTATTTTTAGTACTTCATAACACATCCACATAATGATCTATGCAGTTGTTGCACATGAGTAAATATCAGCATTTTATATTCAAAACTCTTATTTGGCAGTACCCTTCTGTGATGCATAGTGCCTTTGGCACTGACTAATACAGATTGCTACACACCACCACTTGGGAAATTTGTAGCTATGACACTAGAATTTCTTTTCTGTACTTATATTATACACTGCAGCAACATCCTTGCTTGTCATGCACCTGTAAAGTATAACTTTTAGTATTCACTGACATCTGTATGGAACAAGTACAGCAGACATTGCAAAATATATGATACTATACAGCATATATATTTTCATGAAATTCATAACTCACACAACCTGGAGACTTTTATAGTCTCTGGCATCCTCATGTATTCACGAAGGACACATGACATCCATTATTGAAGATATCCAAAGTGATGCCAGTGCTGAGTACAGCTGCACTCTGATATTTGATATGTATCATGGTAATCCTGTCCAATGACTGACCAGAATATAATTCTGCTGCACTTCTGATGGTTATATAGGGTGATTTTCATTGTCCCTTCCTTTTTAAGCTCAGTCTCGAATGTTATAAGCCATTATTGACATCATATAAACAGTAATGTCAGTCCTTTGTAAAGTACAGTGTGCATCTTCAGTGACAGTGCACTGTGTTGTAACTCAGGAGGAAAAGATGTAACTGAAGCCACCTGATAACTGCTAACAAATCTGTGCAAACAGACCAGAAAAAAATGTTGCTAATAAATAGTACTGTATGGTGCTCAGAAGGGGACTATGAATATACATACATTCTGTGGTTTGTAAAAGCTACTTTTTGTGTGCTAACCTATCTGCACTAGTAAACACAATCTGGATAAAATGTACATAACTGAAAGTATTCTTAATAGCCAGTATAAGCCATTCTTAAAAATTGTTTTCCTGCATGGCTTGAAAGTGTTACAGGTACAAATAAAATATTGTAAAAGTGTGAGGGGCACTGCAGTATATCCTAGGGTCGATTAATCTATGACTACCTGTGACATCATTGGCATATGTTCCTGACTTCACTTTATTAGTGGACAGAATGCTTTGAAGTGATTTATTTATATAGTTAAACTTTTCTGAATTCCATTTATATCAGAGCCATAGGCTGTGTCATGATTTATTTCATGCAGTGTAATATTGAGTTAAGCAAGCTTTGCTGTTTATAAACAGTATATTTTAAGATAGTGGCATCTAACTGTTTGCCCCCTTTTTCCTTAACTTGGGAAGAACAAAGCTGGATGCATTTAGTTGGACTTTCTGCCATTCAACCCTTGAGACACAGAAAGTTGAACCTTCAGAGCTATGCAAATTTCTTACTCTTGACTTGGATGTTTCATATAGCATAACAAGAGCTAAACTCAAGTTGTTTGGCAAAGGTGCCTGAGTGTAGAGTATCTGTCTGTAACAAAGTAATTGCTGTCTGTGAAGCGGTAGTTGTAAGCAATCATCAATGGTATGACCAGTGATGAGTCTGTTTCCCTAGCATGACACTGCTTTTCTTCTAACACCACACATGCCATATAATTTATGCTTCATTATGCTGTCTACTTTCACATTCTTTCAGATTATGTCTTTGTCTACAGTGCTTAATATCTCCAAAATGTTTTCACTATTTGTATTTCTGTGATGTAATTTAATTCTTTGGACAGCTGTAATTTGGATAACACTTAAATGTCCACACATCTTCCACAAACAAAATACATAGATTAAATTAATAATGCTTCTATTTAAACAAAACAACTCCAAAGTAAAATGAAGTGCTTTCAGATCCTAATTCCCTAAAAATGACTGGAATAGCAATTATTGCTACCCACCATCATTTGCTGAACCAAGGAACATTTATCTACAGTTTTTCAGCCTCAGGCTATCATCCTATCATTTTTTACTGCAAAAATCCATTATCCATTTTGGTTACAGCTTGCTACAATGGACTTGCATCATTGTAACTCCTTCTGTCAGCACTATTCTCTTTATGAAACTGACTTCTGCAGGGCATACATAAGCCCTGTACACATCTGATATAGTCCATGCTAAAATCTTTAATCCTTGGTTACTTCTTGGCCAAATTCAGTTACAAAACTGTGTTCCACACTTTTGTGTCGTAAGTAACTACACTGTATCTAAATTATATTGGAAACCTTTTGTTCGCCACACTTGTACTATGAGATAATGACGGGATTTGTAAATCATTACTCTCCAAGCAAGTTGAATATTCCATTGTAATGTTGTTGTTTGTCTTTCAGCTTTTTCCCGGTAAGGGGTCACCACAGCGGAACTCCGGTCTGCTAATGATTGGCAGTATATTTTTACGAAACGCCGAGGTGCCAGCTCGATGCCCAACCTTCAACGAAGGCATGCCCATTTACGCACGCATGTCTTTCGGACGCTACCCAACCATGGGGAGGACATGCAGACTCCACACAGGAGGCACTCCCAAACCAAGCCGAGAATCGAATGGGAGAACCTCTTGCTGTGAGGTAACAATGCTACCGTCCTACCACCGCGGCATCAATACCGTTTGTAAATATGCCATGCTGCAAAGTAATTTGCACCAAGAGTAACTGTGTGTGTATATGTATGTGTGTATGTGGGGGGGGGTAGTATTTCTTGGTGGGAGGGGGTAAGTTATAGCATGCATGACTGCATCCTGCATTACAGAACCAGGACACAGTATAAAAGATTACAGTATTCAAATAATATAATAATGTAGAAGCAGGTAGAATGATGGATTTGTTTTTCTCTTTAAGTAGATGCAACATATAAAATTCATTATTCTTTCAAGTGCAGACATATGTCTGTTTATCAAATGGCAGAATATAGCACACTGTGGATACACACACACACACACACACACACACACACACACACACACACACACACACACACACACATATATGTATGTGTGTTTTAACCATTTGGAGAAATTAAGAAATGGGCAATACTGTGTCATACTAGATCATTCAAGACAGTTGAATGACACCATCTGTGTTGTTTGCCTTCACCATTAGCCTTGCACAGTTTTGTTTTCTTACCCTGTTCAGTATTGTGTACCTAAGCCATTCTGTATTATGATGGCTACCAGGTTTTTAAGTACAGCAGTACCAGATTAAGGTTACAGTTTGCATACAAATGAGATCTCAAATGTTGATTTTGTCTGTGCATTGCAAATTGTATCCTGAGAAATTATTTGCATAAAGTTTGAATCCTTCATAATAGTTTCCAGAAGGTAAAGTATCATGTTTGGATATGGCTAAAGGCCAAGTTTGTATGCGCAACATCTTGTGTGTTTCTTTATATGACCTCTTTCCAGGAATAATAAAGTATGAAAATGAGTTCCATATCAGCTGTTTTAATTTGGCCAAGCTGAGGAACAAGCATGCACATTGGTAAAGAATAGGGTTTGTAAAACTAATTTACAATGAATTATGATAGAGAAACACATTTGATTTACTGTAAATCAAATGTGTTTCTTTATTATATAATGTTTTAAAATTAAATACAGTAAATATGAACTCAAATGATAAAAAAGTTCATTGTTAGTATATGACTTTGGAAATGTTTTTGTGTATTATTGAAATTGGAACACTATGAGAAAGTTGGAGACAGAAAGACACTGAAACAATCTTGTTTGCTTAAAACTATGTATACTTCCTGGGATTCAGAGATATTCTTGCCACTAGTGTTAATTAGTTAAAAAGGGTTGATTAGTTAGTGTGAAAGCAAGAATCTTTGCTTTTGAGACAAGGTGAAGGTGCACAGAGTAGCACTTCAGTTAATTGTCACATCTTTGAATCAAACATTTGGCCCCATTAGTGTTGTTCCTACTTGCACATGCTTCGGAGATACATAGGCATCTCCAAATACACACACACACACACACACACACACACACACACACACACACACACACACACACACACACACACGCACATGCACACACACCCTCAGTAGCATAGCAAGGGTAGGGTGAAGGGGGCAGCCACCCTGGCACAAAGTGTCAGGGGTACAGTTGAGAGTTCCTGCTTTTCTACAGATACACATTCAAACATGTATACACACACAACCACAATTCTGTGATTGCCTACTTGTAGTAGCAATACAAACCATAACCATTCATGTAGGGTTTACTGGGTGAATGCCGTCACATTATATTGTTAATTTTTTCATCATATCAAATAAATTAACTTGACAGCATGATTCTCTGAACCTCTGTACCTCATTATTCAGCTGCCAGCACATTTTTCAGGAGAGAGCACATGGCTTAGTCACCCTCACAAATTGCTGAATTTGCATGTGGCTTTGTGAGTGAGACCTCTATCAATGCTGTGGCCAGTTACAGTGGAAAACAGTAGTGAGAGTGCAGTCTGTAAGTCACTTAGGCTTACTATGATGCAGAAACCTTTCAAATTAAGCTTCTGCATCAAAGTAAGCCATTCCAGATTTCAGGGAATGCATTTGTTCATAAGCTACAATGTGTAAATATACTACTCTTAATATTTAATTCTATGTTTAATAGTAACTTTTTGCCTTTTAAGATGTAAAATGCCTTTTTGAAAAACATAGGATATGATTTCATAGAGGTTATTTATAAGGTTATTATGACAATATAAATGTCTTTATTCCTTTCTGAGCCAAAATCCACACAGCAAACACTTGTAAAATTAAAAATAAATTGGTTTAATGTTTCCAGTAACAACCATACATCCAGTTAGACCGCTGTTTGATTGGGCAGATGTATTTTTTAATTTGCATAAAGAAGCAATTGGAAACATCCCAGTCTGGTAGCTGTGTGTCTCAATTTGCAAAGCCCTCACACAAATATCATGTGAAACAGTGAGGTTGTCCCTCATAGCTTGTGTTGCACAGTAGTTGTGACAACCCAGTAGGTATAATTACATTTCATAGCATAGTATTTCTTGTGAGCTGTTTTTCGCCTGACTTCAATGATGTAACACAGTTCTGAATGCATTTTAAACTTTCTGGTCTATTGTATAGCAAGATAAGTAGGACCTGAAGATGGAAACTATTGTATACAGAAGGTAGCTGAGAATATGCAGAACTTTCTGTGACATGTAACAGCTGCTTTTTTGCAGTGTTGCAACTGTAGAAGTAAATGTACTCTGGATTAAACTTACAAGTCCTAAAATTGTTCTTGATGTTCTCAGAAATGGATATAGTATATTATCTTTGAGTCCCATAACACTGAGAAACTGCTGCTCAGTTTGACAACAACAAAAAAATGTAGAGGCCCTACTTGGAGTGGGGAGCAAGTGCCCCACAATTCCATGCAGGGGCTTTGCCTTCAATATCCTGTTACTTGATATACAACATCCTCCAAGGTTACACAACATCAGGAGAAGTTTGCACAGCCTATTTCTAATAATTAAGCCACTGAAAGATATATGCATTCCCATTATTATAAAACTGATAAAAGTGTGTCATAAAAAGGTAGGGCTGATGTTGGATTTAATGTATAACTAGAATATAGCCTCACAGGTAAACCATATGAGAAGTTAAGCATTCATTTCCATTTTTTTCTTGATAATAAAACATAAGAATTGTTATATGATAACTTTATATATGAAAAGTAAATGAGAGATATTGGTTTGTATAATGAAAACAGATTATATACTGCCCTATTTGTGGGAGCAGTGAAACATTACCCACGAAAACTTATTCACCACACTGCAGAGAGGAAATGTACAGTAGTGTTAAGTGGAAAATTATCTCTTGACAGCACTCTGTATAACACCCTGCCAATATATGCTGAGGAGGTTAAACATATCTCTACATAAGCTTCCAAGGCCCACACGTAGCAAATATACACATCTCTCTTGACACCTACTCCCACACATACTTCTATTGTGAATCAGCAAGACTGCAAACTTGCACTCCTAATGTCTAATAGGCCTTCAAAGAATCACAGTATTTTTTTTTAGTGGTGATTCTAATAGTCATTCAAATTTACACTGCACTCACCAGGCTGGACAAGGAGAGTGTTATAGTAAGCTATCTCAGTGGTGCTAGCATTAGGGATGTTACAAGGAACCTTAGGACAATAAATATGACTGTGATCTTATGGCACCCATGTAGGAGTGAATAAAATTAGCTGCACCAAACTCAGGGAAATGCAGAGAAACACTAATGACTTCTCTTGTCATGTCTCTAAAATGGAAAATCACTGGTGCTAAGCAGCATCCAATCCACCAATAATGATACCTAAAATCAAAGATAAAATAACAAGCTTCAACAGTTACCTGGTTATCCAGTGCCATTCCAACGGGATGCAGCACGTGTATTCCTGGTTGAGGATGGTTAGTAGACAGTCTTACTCTGTCAGAGATGGGCTGCATCCTTTTTTACCAAGTAAATACCTTTCTGAACCCATACTGCCATTTTTAGGCAAAGTTCAACTACTGGACTTAAAAACAAATTATAGTTTGGGAAATATCAAGTTAGCATTGCGCAATACTAGAAGTTTGAACAGCAAAATGCCTGAGCTTGAAGCCTTCCTCTACCTTGAAGAAACTTGGGTCTAATGCAAAGATAACACATTCTTATTAGGTTTCAGTGCCTATTACATGTTCAGGTCCACAAGAAGCTGTGAGATTGTATCCATATTTGATAGGGAAGATGTTGTATTAGGTCAAATTAAGCTTGGTACCACAATGGAACTTGTAGATGTTCAAAAAAGTTTCAGTAAAACTGCCTACTATAACATTCCCAACTACTGTCCAAGGGTCTTGCTGCCCCCATAGTGCCTTTTTTAGTCAAGGCTCAAAAGTCAAACCCACCTCCGTAAACAGCACAAATAAAAAAACGAGGGTTATGCTACTGAATGCCAGGAATTTAAATCTCAAAATGCATGCGCTCGAAGCACTCCGCAGTATGGAGAACGTTGACATCTGTGCAGTAATTGAAACCTGGCTCAAGGCTCCACAGAGCACCACAGCACTACCAGGCTACAACTCATACCACAAATTTTGGCCACAGAACATGGACCGAAACACAAAAGGAGGGGTTGTATCCATATTCATCAAGGATACCTACACCTCCAGGTTAGTGGCACAGCATGATACCTCCGAGATCATCCATGAGCAACTAACATCAGGCAAATCTGCAATGCAAATTGTGGCCTACTACAGATCACCATCCATGACCCAGGACCACCACTCCACCTTTCTGGAGACAGTGGAAAACATGAAGGTCCTACCGAACACCCTGATATTGGGCAATTTCAATTACCCTACCGTTAACTGGGAAAACTACTCAAGTACAAACTCTCAGGTCCAGCACTTCCTGGAATTTATCAACTCAAATGCCCTGGATCAGCTTGTAAACTCCCCTACCAGAGGTGAAAACATATTGGACCTGGTCATCACCAACATGGGTGACAGGTGTTCCACACCGAAGGTCAACCCATCACTGGTTACATCAGACCATAAACTAATCACTCTGGATGTCCACACCACACCACCACCTCCAACCAAGGAAACCACAGTGAAAAATTTGTCTGTAGCAAACTTCACCTTACTTAAGACAGAGGTGGTAAATTTCACAGCCCCCACGCTAAAGGGTAACAGTGTCCAAGATGCAGGAACCTTTACAAATGCACTCTATGAGCACCTACAAGGATGCATGGATCGTGCCATCCCTAGCAAAACCAAGACTCACTCCCCTAAGAGAAGGAAACCAATCTGGTGGACCCCTGCCATAAACAGGCTATACAATAGAAGGAGGAAACTAGTTCAGAAAAAAAGCAAATCCCAAGAAGGAAAGACATCCCTGATTAGTAGTAAGAAACTAAGGTCCCTCATAAAATCCTCCAAGGCTAACTTCAAAAGAAAAATAACCAATGATTCAAAAGATAACCACAAAGCCTTCTTTAGCTATGTTAAGAATCTAAGTGGCAACTCGCAGATATGCTCTGAGCTAGTGCAAAATAGCACAAAATATACTGAACCCACTGATATTGCCAACATCCTGACAGATAGATTCAGTGCAAACTTCACCTCCCTCTCACCCCCAAAAGGGCCCACAACAATACCGGAAAAGTGTAGTGTCCCAGAAATCACAGACGCACAGGTGAAAACAGCCCTTTCAAAAGCCAAAAGCACAGCGTCAATAGGGCCAGATGGTGTCCCATTAAGACCTCTCAATTGTCCCTGATTTTCAATGATGTCCCTGATTCTGACTCAGATTTTAGCTCTGTCCCTCTTAATCCCTCCAAAAACTGGTGACTTTTGGAGGAAAGTTGGTGAGTTAAACTTAATGAATAATGGCAATAATTAAGAGTTGTAGATTTATTTTACCTCACAAAATGTACATTAATTCATATGCTGTGATTCTGTGAATGTCTCAAGTCAATAGCACAAATATTTTAAAAGTGTCCCTGATTGTCCCTGTCTTTGTCCCTGATTCTGTTGAAATGTATCCCTGATTGGTTGAGAGGTATGTAGTCCCAGGCTGCGTCTTGCACGAACTACAGAATGAACTAACCCCCCCACCTAAACACACTGTTCAACCTCAGCCTCTTCACAGGCTATGTGCCCATAGAATGGTGCACAGCAACGGTTATTCCTCTCCACAAAGGAGGGGCCACAACTGACCCTGGTAACTATCGCCCCATAAGCCTGACTAGCCTGGTCTGCAAGGCTATGGAGTGCATCATCATGGAACTCATTAACAAAGACATTGGGAACCTCCAAACACTTGACCCGCCCAGTTTGGCTTTGTTAAGGGCAGATCATACCTACTAAACTTGGTTGACTTCTTCAAGACAGTCACCAAGGCCATAGATGAGGGGAAGGTAGTTCCTACAGCCTACCTTGACCTCGCCAAGGATTTTGACACCATTCCCCACTCTGGAATTATAGAAAAACTCACCAGCCTGAACATAAACCCCTACGTCACGAGATGAGTTGCCAACTGGCTTACAGACAGAACTCACACAGTAAGAATAGCGGGCTCCAGGTCTGACTCTAAACCAGTCACAAGTGTTGCCCCACAAGGCTCGGTCCTGGGAACCCTACCGTTCAGCATATACTTCTCAGAATTACAGGCAAATACAGGAGGACTATGGCTAACCAAGTTTGCCGATGACTGCAAACTGGGAGCCATAACTGACTCTCCGGCTGACACAGACATTCTCCAAAAGGGCCGTACTGAGATGGACACCTGGTATCAAAGTCATGGTCTCAAGCTGGATGCCAAAAAATGCATAGTCATCCCATTTGGGAAAAACAAAACACCCATGAATTACCACATAGCTGGCAGCCCCCTTAATACAGAAGAGGTAATAAAAGATCTGGGGACCCAGGTAGATAGTAATCTCTCCTTTGGCAATCATTGCCAAAGTAGTTATGAAATCCTTCTATGTAGCCCATCTAATTACTAAAGGGTTCACATCTAGAAATAAAGAGGTTATAGTGCCCCTCTACTCATCACTCATCAGACTCATCATAGAATACAATACCCCATTTGGGATGTACCTCACAAGACACTTCCAACAGGTGGAAAGACCACAAAAGTACTTCACCAAGAGGATTACTTTCCTCAAAAATATGTCCTATGCAGTCCGACTGGAAAAACTCCAGCTGTACTCAGTCATATATTGCTTACTCAGAGGTGATCTCTGCCTGACTTACAAAGCCATGTCCAACTCAGAATTGATGGACATGCTCCACCTAAAGAAATCCAAGTCACTGTGAGCGACTCACTCTAGTGAGCTAAACCTCACCACAGAGATAAATAGAACATGCTGGAGGGATAGATTCCTGTCACAGAGACTCCCCGTGCTTTGGAACAAAATTCCTAACTACATTAGGCAGAGCCCCTCACTAACACTCTTCAAGAGAAACCTTGACGAGTGGATGGGTAACAGAAAATACACCCCTGGGATCACTTTTTGGCTCTTCTTGACAGAGGCTCAGTTAATTAATCAATGGGGTGGCGAAAGCTGACACATTCTGACTAGGCTTATAAATGCCCTCGGGCAGATAGCCTAGTACCAACTTATGAACCTATAGTTCACCTTCTCTGGTCCTTCCTGAGCATGTTGATTATCTAAATCAGATCATAAAGCTCGCCAGCAGACTCAATACACTTGTAGTACATGGAGCACACTGATTATGCCCTGATATTCAGAAAAAGGCAAACTGCTTAAGTGCCAGAGTGGCATTCAGAATTAAGCACCTCCCTGCTTAAGATGTTAATGTTGGGTTTAGGGCTTGGCAGCAAAATCTGCCAGTACAGTCCATCAAATGACAGCAGCTGAGGAAAATATTTATTTTTGCCTGCTTTCCGTAGGAATAAGGTGTCCCTACTTCTAATAAACTTAGAAACTAGCTGGAATAACAGGATATGTGTTTGCCTACATTTTCCAAAGGTTATCAACTCTGAAACTTGAACATATGTCATTGTTTAGTGACTTCAGTCATCAGTGGTTTGTCAAAAAACTGCATATTTTATGAGGAACAGACCAAAAATATGAAGGAATAACCTGGATGTTCTTCGAAAATCTGGACAGTTGAGAGGTATGGATGGTGAGTGTAAATGTAACAGACTGCATTGCAGTACCTTTTCTGACAGTGAACACTAGGTGCTTTATGACTTTTTAAAGTTGGCAAAACACTTGTGTTTTATAGGTTCATAGTTTCATAGGTGTTTACTAGGCTAATGATCACAAGGGCCTTTTTAAGCCTAGCCATGCATCCCAAATCTCTAACAAGTTCTGATACCCTTGATAAGTGTAAGCATGGGCCTGGGAGATAAACCATTTACAGGTTACCTCTGTCCATTAGAGATATCGATGCCAAACCAGGGATGAATTTCTGTTTTCCCATCCAGTTGTCCAAGTTGCACTTGAACTGGGTTAGGGAGGAACTCTGCTTCACATGGATGGGGAGCCTGTTCTATAGATGGGGTAGTCTCTGAGATACATACCTATCCCTCCAGCAGGTCTTATTTATATCACAGGCAAGGTTTAAGTTTTAGAATGGGTAATTTGGGGGCTGTTTTTTATGTGGATATGCAGGAGGTCCATCACAGTGAGGTCTGACAATGCCCTGTATGCCAGGCATAGATCTCCCCTCAAAAGCCTGTAGGAGACAGAATACAGAGATAGGGCCTTGAGGTGGTCTGCATAGGACATATTACTTACGCCCTGTATTCTTTTAGTGAGGAACCTCTATGGACATTCCAGTTGTTGGATATGCCTGGTTAGGTACATACCAAAAGGGGCATTGTACTCAATGACAGGTCTGATGAATGCCAAATGCAGTGGAACAATGACTTCTTGGACTTAGATGTCATGCCTTTGTTTATAAGTTGTGCAACATAGAATGATTTCCTCACCACTGTAGACA
This sequence comes from Protopterus annectens, assembly GCF_019279795.1. Classification (NCBI taxonomy): domain Eukaryota; kingdom Metazoa; phylum Chordata; order Ceratodontiformes; family Protopteridae; genus Protopterus; species Protopterus annectens. The sequence continues at coordinate 722,917,278 of NC_056734.1, read as the reverse complement.
CATGATGATCAATGGTTAGAAAAATTATCTTTGTGAGATTCCAAAATGGTGGTAGACTAGTGAACAGCTTATGCACAGAGCTCCTCACCTCAAGTATTTTTCTTAGGATTATACTTACTTCAAAAAGAGCTGCTTTACCTTCATATCTGCGGAACTTGCATTACTTTGGAAGTGGGAAAAACGCAAAACAGACCTTCATCTTCTCTGGCTCTTTCACAGTGTTTTTTTCTTTTTTCTTCCCCAAGTGATCTAGGGAGGCCTACTGCTGCTTGTAATACCTCCAATCCCTCATGGCTAAGCAGATAAAAACAACAAATGACTCTATTACAATGGATACTCAAACAATAAAAGCTAAATCATCAGCAATTTTCTCACCTGAAAAAGAGGTTCTTTCAAAAAGGCAGAGAACAAATAAACAAAACACTGAATCTACAAAAAGTGACACAAGCAACAAAGAAGATTCCGGCTTTCACATGGAAGAACTAAAACAGGCCCTTCAGCCCATCCACTCAGCTATACAAAGTTTCTCGGAACAACTTTCAACCATAGGAAAATCTATCAATCAAATTGTGGACAGGGTAGACACACTTGAACAAAAAGTACAATCTAATGAGTTCCAATTACAGTCCTTATCAGAAGAACTACATGCCAAAACAGCCTCCTTATCAGATCTACAGACAAAACTTACAGATCTTGAAGCTAGGAGCAGACGTAATAATATATTAATAAGAGGTCTCCCTGAAAGCTATGATAGCCAAGGCTTGCTTACTATAACAAAGCAAATATTTGAATCACTTCTACACTCAGAAGATGGAAGAAACATTATAATTGAGAGAGCACACCGTGCGCTGCATAAAAGACAAGATGCTTCAGCTCCTCGCCAAATATACACAAGATTACTTAACTTCCAAACTGCTCAACAGATCTTATATGCAGCAAAAAAAAATAAAAACTTTCTGTGGAACAAGCACAAACTAACCTTCTCACAAGATTTACCCATCTCCATTAAAGAGAACAGACAAAAACTAGCTCCGTTCTGCTCAGACCTCATCAAAAGAAACATCAGATTTCAAATGCGTTTTCCAAGTACATTGATCTTTTTTCAAAATGATATTAAATACACTGTAACATCCCAAAATGAAGCAAGAGAGACTTTCCAGAAAGTATTTAACAAGATTCCTGAACTTGCATAAGCTCACAAACTTCCAACACGAGCGTTTCTGCAGATGTACTCCTCCTAAATGTAATTTACTCATCGGAGGCTTCAGTGACACAGTCGCTTACTAATCCAGCATCTACAAAGGTTGTTTAGCAGGTTCAGGACTGTTTAAATCACTTAAAACAGCTTTTTTTTCCATTTTAAGGCAGATCCACGTATCAACAAGGAACGTATCTTCGTTGCGAGGTTTCTAGTGGGATATCCTTTGCTGGGACTCTCTGTTGTGCACGCTAGTGTGATCATTCCCCCACCAGTCACGCTTGCAGCGCTGTACGTTAAAAAAAAAGGTCCTGCATACTGTTTTTGCATTCCCTGTACATGGTTTTGGTCCAGAAACAGTTCCCACTGTTAGGGCTTCTGAGTTTCAACAAGCAGAGTCCTCGATGGTTAGTTTAACACCCTTTGCCCCAGTATGTATAAAGCATGCAGTGTAAAGGCATAATCAAATACACTAATAAACGCCAAACATTTCCAAGTCACATAGCAACATACTAGATGTCAGGAAGTGATTTTTTGTCTGAATTGCAGCTGGATAGTACAAGTTAAGTAACTAAGCGAATTTCTCAATATAGCAATACTTGTTTATTTGTAATATTGTATTTTTGGATACTTACTACAAAAGACACATAGGTGGGCGATTTTGCATATATACCTATAGTGTCTTCCTGTTCTACTGAAATAGTTGTAGCTTACAGATATATAATTATTTACACAGAACTGGGTATTAAAGAAAGACATGTGTATAAAGTACTCGTGGGGACATGCTGGATACAGAGTTAGATATTAGACGGTTATAATAAGTTAAAGATTCAACCAAACAGGTTAGGAGTAGTTATAATGGGGTTTCTAAGATCATTTAAACATTAATCAGAATTGCTTAAAACTAGCAAAAGGTAAACACAGATGAAGGGTGGGATACATTTACACAACAAGACTTTTAGCTTCTAAATAGTTTTGTTATCATTAGAATCTGTTCAGTGTAAACATATTTTCGTTCAATATGCTTCACAATTATTTATACTGTGCAGCTCCTTAACTAATTAGTCACAACCTCTATTATATTGTTATAATCTCTAGCAACATGCTCTTCTATAAGATAAGTTTAACAAGGCTTTAGTGGTGTGCCAATGTTACAGTATTCCGGTTGTGATTGCATCTCTATAAGAAGTGTTGATTCTAGTAACAAATATGTTATGTATGGTATTCATAGAGTTTCACTTTTTATATACATTGCGTTTAAATGTTAAGGCTTACAAATATGTGTTTATGTACATTAGGTCATGGTTACTGTACATAATAGTTGGTGTATTATCTACACATGGAGGCTTTATGTGCACCGAAGTGAGATCTGGTTTGATAATCTTTTGGATGAGATTTTCTTTGTATATATGTATAGAATTGTTAAATTTTTTTTTGGTTTGTCTATATACTTCTTCACCTAAGGGGTTCGGGTGGGTAGGCACCGGGTTATGTCAGAAGAAGTATTATGCTGCTTTCTCCTCTACATTCAAATGTTTTGCTGTTACAGAGCAGAAGTGGTTTTCCATTTCCCATTTTCTCTATTGCAAACTTAAGGCAAACTCTTCTCAACACACAATTAATTTATTCATACATTATTTTAAATATCCTAATTATATCATGTGCCTATACCTTGTTTGGTATTAACATTCATGAGCTGGTCCATTGACTCTTGGAATATTAATGGCTTACAAAATACTGCCAAAAGAAAATTACTATTACACCTTGTTTTTAAATCTCAGGCTAGCGTATGTTTTCTACAGGAAACACACTTATCTAATGTTGAGTGGGAGAACGTAAAAAATAGAAAATGGATTAGGTCTATAATAAGTGCTGGAGATAGCACAAATTCGAAGGGTGTGGCCATCATAATTAAGAAACAATTCCAGGAAGCTATCAATGAATATAAATCTGATACAAATGGCAGATGGTGTTACTTTACATCTACTCTCCCAGACTCCTCTAAACCAATTATGTTCTTGAATCTTTATGGTCCATGCTCGCAACAACAAACTTTTATTTTAGAAATTTATAATATACTGAACTCATTTCCAAATTACTTATTCATAGTAGGTGGGGACTGGAATGCGGTTATAGATCCCAGCCTAGATCGCACCAGCAAATCCTCCTCTTACAACTTCCAAGCCTCTATAGCATTAGAGGAGCTTATATCTGATTTTAATCTTATAGACACTATTACCTTTAGTAATATTTCGACCAAGGAAAATCTATATACTTTCTACTCCAACTGTCACAAATCTTGGTCACGTCTTGACTTCCTTTTAATTTCAGACCCCTTATCCAAATTTAAAAATACTTTTAATATTGAGCCCAGATGCTTCTCTGATCATGCCAAAATCTCTCTCAAAATTAGGTTCACTACTCCTGATTTTACCTTTGCTAACTGGACCCTTAACAATAATTTACTAAATAATAAAGATATAATTAAAAAAATTAATAACATGTTACTGGATCTTGGTATTAATATCACAGAGTCCCAAATTCCTCCAGACAGGGGCGGCTCGTGGCATCGGGCTGCCGGACTGCAGCCCCCTCAAATTAAAAAAGAAAACAAAAAAAAATTATTTTTTTAAATTTCGTGGACTTCGCGCATGCGCAGTAGTCCCGACAACCGTCAGTCTATGCGCATGCTCAAGGCAGTCCGGCAGGACCCATAGAGGAACGCAAGGAGACGTCTGTGCACTTTTAAAGTGCACAGACACGCTGGGAGGATATATCGCATCCGGACTGCAACAGCAACAGCCAGAACAGTATCGGGAGGGAGCTTGGGATCTCGTCGTCGGGAAGGAGCTTTACTGGGATCTCACGGGTCTTTGTGAGTATTGTGCGGGCAGGATATGGTATGGAGAACAGACAGGTAAGTGTATGGTGCATTTTACTTTATGTGTTGGTGCTTTTAACTGGAGTTGTGTATGTGTTAGCTGGTGCTTGTAACTGGAGTTGTGTATGTGTTAGCTGGTGCTTGTAACTGGAGTTGTGTATGTGTTAGCTGGTGCTTGTAACTGGAGTTGTGTATGTGTTAGCTGGTGCTTGTAACTGGAGTTGTGTATGTGTTAGCTGGTGCTTGTAACTGGAGTTGTGTATGTGTTAGCTGGTGCTTGTAACCGGAGAGGTGTGTGTGTGTGTGTGTGTGTGTGTGTGTGTGTGTGTGTAAATGCCCCAGGTGCTCATGGTGGTGTGGTAGGGAATACCTCAGGCTTGAACCCTGTACCCTGTATGCAGGTGTTAAAGACTTGAGTTCCCTACCCACCACCATTTGTAAAAAAATTGCAGATTTTTGCCTCATATTTGATCTGATCTGTTCCTCATAATATCTGTGGTTTGTAAATGTTGCAGTGCTTTATATTTGATGGTGTAGTAGTAGCATTGTTGCCTCACAGCTGCAGGTTCTCAGGTTTGATTCTTGGCTGGGGTTCCTTCTTTGTGGGGTCCGTATCTTCTCCCTGTGTTTGTGTGGGTTTGCTTTTGTGTCCTCCCATGTTACAAAGACATGTCTGCATTATTTCTTCCTGGGCCTCTGCTTAAAATTGTTTTTTTGTTCCAAGTCAGACTGTCCTGATTAACAAATGTTAAATAAAATTGACAGGCATTTGAATTTCAGACTTCAGGTTTCTGAATGTTTAATTCCTTGCAGATTTGATGGTGCAGTGGTAGTATTGTTGCCTCACAGCTATAGGTTTTCTGGTTTGATTCTTGGTTGGGGTGGCTTCTGTGTGGAGTCTGCATCTCCTCCCTGTGTTTGTGTGGATTTGCTCTGGTGCCCTGCCATTTTACAAAGACGTGTCTGCAGTATTAATTCCCGCGTCTCTGCTGAAAACTGTTTTTGTTCTGTCCGCAGTAAAATTGACCGGCATTTGAATTTCAGACTTCAGGTTTCTGAATGTTTAATTCCTTGCAGATTTGATGGTGCAGTGGTAGTATTGTTGCCTCACAGCTATAGGTTTTCTGGTTTGATTCTTGGTTGGGGTGGCTTCTGTGTGGAGTCTGCATCTCCTCCCTGTGTTTGTGTGGATTTGCTCTGGTGCCCTGCCATTTTACAAAGACGTGTCTGCAGTATTAATCCCTGCATCTCTGCTGAAAATTGTTTTTGTTCTGTCCGCAGTAAAATTGACCGGCATTTGAATTTCAAACTTCATGTTCTTCAGAATACATAGTAGCACAACCTTTTTTCTAGCAATTTTCTAAGTTTATAAGATGAATATTTTAAATTTGTCCCTATTTTTGGGACTGTATTCCCCCATTATTGGCTTCGTCCAGGTTTTTGTGCTAAGGTTGACAGCTATGGCAAGAACTGAATTCACTGAATATGGACTGTAGAATTGTGCATATTTACTGATAAAGGTGCACTGTAGAATTGTGCATATTTACTGATAATGGTGGACTGTAGAATTGTGCATATTTACTAATAATGGTGGACTGTGGAATTGTGCATATTTACTAATAATGGTAGACTGTAGAATTGTGTATATTTACTAATAATGGTGGACTGTGGAAGTTTGAGTAGACTTTTTTATGATAAATGTTCTCAACTGGGCAGTTTTGCCATTATGGGTGCATATGTTTTGTTTCATTGCTTACTGGAAAAATGTTCAAAACAAATTTAAAACACCCTATAACAAGTGTACTATATTGTACAAGGAATATAATTTTTAGTACAATGAGGAAGGTTATCAAAGAGCACATGTATGTTTCATATGCAAGGGGCCTATGATTCGAAAACAGCCCAAAATTAATCTTTATCTGCCACTGGCAAAATGTATTTTCTTTGAATGTAGGTTTCAATGCTGTTTCAATGAATGTGAGTTTCAAGGGCAGAGAAGTTTTAATGCTAAGTTTTCATTGTGAGACTGCATTGCTTTGTTTAACAGATGACTTAATGTTTGTGCTGTAAAATACAAAATAAAACTTTCAAATGAAGTCCAATCATTGAAGTAAAGCAGTATGCACATTAGTGTTTATGGTAAATGGAGTGAAATAGCCAAGTAATGGTTAATTGGAATGGCTGCAGAGGCTCCAGTTCAACCATTATTTTGTCAGGGGAAGGGCAGCAAACTCAGACAGGCCCAGCTGAACTATACCTCCCAACTGTCCAGATTTTCAAAGAATGAATAGATTTTTGCTTTTTATTTTTGGTTTGTTGTTCATAAAATTTGTAGTTTTAATTCCTAAATGATTTGCCAGAAGTCACTAAATAATAAGTTTCAGACTTCATAACCTTCATAAAAATGCATGTTAAAGTAAGAGCCGTTCTATCAACTGTCTCAATTTATACAAGAGCAATTTTTAGTACTGTTTATATGTGCCCCAATATATTTGGCCTTGTTCAGATTTACTGCATTAACAGGTTGAGAGGTACATGCAAATAAATTGCTTTATAGAATTAGGCATAGCCAACCTCTCAACTGTCCCCAATTTTGGCTCAAAATGTTGCTCTTCCCCCTAATAATCCCTCCACAAAATAGCAATTTTGGAAGAAAACATGGAGGGTTTACAATTAAGAAATAACTGTAATAATCAAAGTTATAGATTACTTGAAATGCATGTAGATTCTTTTATTTTGTCAGCTGCTCAAGGTAGCAGTACTAATATTAAAGTGTCCCTTCTTTGACAGGTAGCAGCTGTATTGTGTGTCTATTTTACATTTTTGCATCACATTTTTGGTCCATTTTTCATAAAATTGTGTTTTTTGGCAAATTAGTGACAAATCACTAAAGACTGAAGTTAGAAAATGACAGACATTTGAGTTTCAGATTTTATACCCTTCAGAAAATTCATACTAATGCAAGACCTATTCTATTATCTTTCTAAGTTTATTAGAGCAATATTTAAAAATTGTCCTTATTGTTGTGCCTTTGTCCCACTTCTGTGTATGGCTTTGTCCAGATTTCTTGCTCTTGAGGTTGAGAGGTATGACAAATGTGTCAGGGCCATCACAGTCAGCCAGAGAGATTTCAAATTGTGACATGCTTGTTGCACCCCACTCCCCATGTAGTGACTCTGGATGTGTCCAAGCAAGGCAAGGAGTAGTTGTATCTACCTTGGATGGGGAGGACACACTGCATAAGTACTACAGTGGCTTTTCATCTGTCCTTGATTTTGCAGAATGGTCTGGTTTCTGTCATATTTTTGTACTGTTGATTTATACTTATTACTCAGATTTATGCTTATTACTCAAAGTGCCTGTTGCTCTGTGTTTAAGTAGCAATGCTTTAATGACCATAAGGTAAGCTTGTCTGACATCGTAAGATGCAAGTAAGCTTTAATAAGCATACTGTTAACGAATTGCCAACATTGAAAGCCTTTCTGTTGTTGCCATGCAGAGAATACTTGACTAGATAATGTATAAGCCTTGGGTATTAAAGGACAGGATTCCATTATTTTAAAAAGCTCATTACACTTGTTGGAGACTTCCAGTCATCTCTACAGACTTTACCCGTAAACTAAACAGAATGCCAATCATGTGTGGTCCATAACCTGTACAGTAATCCTTTAAGCAATGTATCTTGAGCTTGTTTCTTGTTTGCTTTTCATTTTTTACTTTTATCATGTTTTCCCCATGAAACAAGTTGTCAGGCAGCAGGTCTTTTTTGGATAAGAAACATTTTTACAAGTGGGGGCATCACATAGATTTCTACTTTCAGCATGTTGCTTGGTACTTTAATAAAGCTGAATATATTATAATTAGAACTGCAGTGCAAGGAGAAGTGGTTTGAGTTGAGTGCTTCTGGTTTTTCTTATACTTGATTTTGACTGGCATTCCAGTAATGTATTTAAAAAATAATTTATTTTTTCATGCCTCACAACCTTTTGTTTCCATCTAGATGCAATGCATTGAAATATTTTTATTCTTCTACACTTATTTTTGTCTTGATTGGACTTTCATAATGATGGTTTGCCACCCAGGGCAGCGTATTTAATTAAAGTTAGTTTTTTGTGGTTTTGTGCATAGCTCCTCCCCTTTATGGTTGGCCACACCCCTTCCCTTTGACCCCACCCATTCAGCGTCTCCTGCAGCCCCCCTGTGATTTGAAGTCACCAGCCGCCACTGCCTCCAGACATACATTGGGCGGCTTGCAAGGCTGAAATGAGGGGTTTTCTGATCAGCCAAGCTTCTTTTCTTAAAAAGCTCAACATTAAAAAAGAAAATACTCTATCCTTAAAACTCTCCTCTCTGGAAAAAAGTCAGAGATTATCTCCTGACTCACAAACTGTAGAACTGATCAATGCAACGCGCAAAGATTTATTTGAACTTCATTCACAGAATTATTCCTTACAGGAACAAAAATTTATTGCAACATATTCTGAATGGGCACAAATGCCCTCAAGAACCTTAGCAAGAATATTAAAAAATAATAACGGTGCTCCTAGAATATCTACCCTTCAATACCAAGGGAAAATTTACAAATCAGATCCTGAAATAATACACTTGTTTTTCGAACTTTTTTCAGATATCTATAGTAGCAATAAATGTAATACTCTAAAGCCTCAGATGGAGTCTTTTCTTAATTCCATTAAATTCCCCTCTCTTAAAACTAATCAAATCTCCCTCTTATCTGCCCCGTTCGACATTCAAGAAGTCCGGGACATCATAAAAAATCTAAAAATAGGCAAAGCCCCGGGCCCTGACGGCTTTACTACTAACTTCTTCAAAGCTTTCTGCCCAAAAATCTCCCCCATACTATTGAAAGTCTTTAACTATATTATTAAAGAGGGTATTACTGATATACATTGGAATAATTCAAAAACTATTTTACTATTAAAAAATAAACAAGACAAAGCAAATCCACACAATTACAGACCAATCTCGTTAATAAATGTTGACATTAAGATTTTTGCTGCTATATTAGCAAATAGATTAAAAAAGATTCTTCCGTCCTTAATCTCCCCTGACCAAGCTGGTTTTATGAGTAATAGGCACACGTGGGACAATACCTTAACCTTGGATTCCCTAATACAATTTACCAAAAAAGGAAGAAACCCAATATACGCCTTAACTTTGGATGCCTCCAAGGCTTTCGACAGAGTTAACTGGGAATTTCTGTTTGCTACCTTGTCCCATTTCAATGTACCTAAATCCTTTTCGGATATGATTAGAATACTTTATACAAATTCTCAAACCTACCTTTACATAAATAAACAGAGATCCGAGCCAATTTTGATCACTAATGGAACAAGGCAGGGGTGCCCACTTTCACCCTTCCTTTTTAACATTTTTATCGAGCCTTTCTTTCTTTATATCACCCAGAATACCTATCACAATATACCTAAAATCCTAAATACACAGGTTGCACTATCAGCTTTTGCTGATGATCTCAATTTATATTTTCAGTCACCCAATTCAGACTTACCTAAAATTCTGGATGCCATAAGGAACTTCTCTATCGCATCAGATTACCAAATTAACAACAAAAAATCTCATATATTCCCAATAAACCCCAATTCCCATAAATCTTTTTATTTCCCTGAGTCCTCTTTCCGAATAACATATAGCCTTAAATATTTAGGTATCCATTTTGTACATAATCAAGCCTCTATGCTTCAAAATAATTTACTTAAAACATGGTCTACTATACAGCAAGATTTACAAAGATGGAAACTTATGAATCTAGCTTTCCTGTCCAAACCAGCAATTGTGAAAATGAATATCCGACCTAGACTCCTATTTCAACTCAATGCTTTGGATGTGCTAGTTTATAATAAGTTTTTCTCCAAAATCAACAAAGAACTAGCTGGATTCATTTGGTTCCCTAAATCAGTTAGGATCGCTTACCCCAAATTAACTTACCCTAAGGAAAAAGGGGGGCTAAGCCTTCCAAACTTCCAACTGTACTACAAGATTATCTGCTCAATTAGGGTTTGGTCTATCTCAAATTTTAGCATCAAAACGCAAATGCACTCTCCAGCCTGGGTTAGAATTTGGTATCAACATATTATAACTAACAAAATTAACCCCCAGGCTATTCCTTTTCTATCCACTATTTCTATGAACAACTGTAATCTAGCTCAATCCCTGAAACATAAAATCAGGCTTTTCCAAAACCTTATTAAAGATATCAAACTGGAAAAGGTTCTACCTCTTCTCCAACCTCTGCATCATAATCCAAACCTTAAAATCAATAATGTAATGATTGATCTTACTAAATTCCCTCTTATCAAGGATCTCAATGTATGGGACATTCTCAAATATAGGTCTAAAACTATGCCCGAGTTACGGTTAATCTTAGGAACTAATAAGAAATACACAGTTATTCTTCGACAACTAAGAGAAATTGTACTGGCATAACCTTTCAACCTTTCTCCCAATACTCAGGAAATAAACAAACTAGTTGAAGTTATTTCTGCAATCTCGAGCACTAAAAAAACAATATCATCTTCTTACAAGCTATTGATTAACATGATTTACGATTCAAATTGTCTCTTCTCCAATTACTGGAATACCGTTGGACCTACCATTACAGAGGATCAAAAACTCTCAGCTATAAAATCTACTTTAGAGCTCTCCCTTTTCAAAAAGCTCCTATATACACAACTGATGCTAAACAATAACGCTTATTATACTCCTGTAATTCTTAATAAATTTAACACCAACTCATCTTCCTCTTGCACCTGTTGTTCTTATCCGAGAGCGGACTTGCTACACATTATGTGGTATTGTAAGCATTCTTACAAACTCTGGTGTTCTCTGAAAGTTCGCCTGGAAAAAATGGGATGTTAAGTTGTCAATCTCGCCTTCATTCTTGCTGGATGTGTTCGGAGCCGATCCTCGGCTCCGACTCGGCACTTGCTTTAGCTTGAGAACTCCTTTTACCAGCTCGAGGCAACCCTATATCCCATGATGCAAGGCGGAACTACCTTAGATCTCATTTGCCGCTTAGCGAAAGAGGTCTCCTTTGCCAGCTGAGGTAAGTAATTTTCTTGTTAAAAGAGAAAAGCTTAGTTAGGGTTTTATTTTCCCCTTGTATCCACTTTTATAGTCTGTAGTGAGTTACAGCCCACCCTATTCCCTTGTTTTTCAAACTTTTTATTACCTTTAGTGTAAAGTTTTAGTTAGGCCTAAACCCCATTGGTTAATCCCTTCCTGTGTGTTGTGTGTTAGGGGATTAATTTTGTGTGTTTGTTGGGGTTTGTCTGTGTGACTTCCTCCTAGGATTATGTCTAGGGAAGGCAAGGTCTCAGGCTTCAAAAAGTGTGACTCGTGCTGTCAGAAAATGTCTCTGACAGACAGTCACACTTCTTGTGTTTATTGCCTGGGGCCTTTGCACCTGCAGGACTCCTGTGCTTTGTGTCACTCTTTTAGCCAGAGAGTCCTGCAGGAACGGAGGAATAAGCTTATCCTCCGTGGCTTACTTAAGCCAGAAGGTTCTCCCTCTAAAGCAAGGTCTGGGAAACCTTCTAAGCCACCGAAGGCTCAGGCTTCAGTATCCAAGCCTCCTCCGGTGGCTCCGGCTCCGTTGGAGCCGAGATCGGCTCCGGCTGGAACCGATGTATCTACCTTAAAAGTAGTGGGTTCGGCACCGGCTGGTTCCGATACCTTGTATACTGTGGCCTTGTCGGCTCTGGCTGGAGCCGACACCTTATCCAGCATCGGAGCCGAGAAACCTTCGGCTCCATCTGGAATTCAGGGGACTTCGGCTCCGATGACTTCGTCCCGAAGAGATCTCGGTCCCCGCCGTTACAGAGTATCCACTGCCCGGGTCTCCTCTTTGTCGGAGTGGAGCCATCGGAGCCGATCTTCGAGATCTTCCAGGCTGTCTGACCACGACTTAGAGAGGGTGGTAAGCAGGCTGTTGAAGTCACAGGCACTGGCCCAAATGCTCCATAGCCCGTCTCAACAGACTTCGGCTATAGCCTCACCCCTTGAACGTCCTCCTCTGACTCCACACCAGAGTTCGGAGCCGGAGCTTCTCGGGACAGCGACTGTTTCGGTGCCGGAGCCGATACATCCTTCGGCTCCGTCGTCCTCGGCTCCGATCTCCTCCTTGAGGCCTTCCTTGGAGGGATCCGGTCGTCGGGTTTCCCTTGTCGGCTCCGAGGGGGCTAGTGGCATCGGACCCTTGTCCGACCCCGCTCTCCCTCTCTGGGCTTCGGCTTTGGTAAGCTCAGCGCCGACATCGGCTTCGGAGCCTTCCCTCTCAGTGGAGCCGGGAATTCCTGTTTCCTCGGAGCGGGGATATTCCGGCCTCCCGGGGAGGGGAGCCTTTGAGGTGATGAGGAGTGTCCTGGCCTCTGAGCCTGGTCAACGGTCCATCCCTCTAGCTCCTCCCTCTTCAGTGCCTGTAGACGCCTCTTGCCAGCCTCTTGCTCTCAAGCCCAGGGATCCATCGCCCCAGGTTTCCCCATTGGGAATTTCCTCCTCTTCCGAAGTTTCTCCTGATCCAGCAGGTGAACCCCCTCGGAAGAGGACGTGTAAGAGGAAACAAACAGACTCCCCCGAGTCTACTACATCAGATACTGACTTAGATGAGTCGGAGGGTTCCCCACGATCCCCCTCTGAGGATGTCTCCTTTTCAGACATCCTTGAGCTCCTCAAACAGAGGGGGAATTGGCCATCCATTGATCCTTCCGAGGATGAGTCGGTATACCTGGAGGCTTTTGGATCCCGACCCTCCACCTCCTGGGTGTCTCCGCCTTTCAACCCACTTATGCAGGTAGTGGCTCGGAAGGCGTGGCTCCAGATTCTGTGGAACCTGTCCCCAGGAGACCATCCAAATTTATCACGGCCCCTACGGACAAACAGTTCCTTTCCAAGGGTGTCTCTGTGGATGCTATGGTGGTGGCGGCCACTAAGAAGGAACTGGCGGATCCTTCAGTACCTGTCCATCCTCCTAACAAGGACTCTAGGACCATGGACAGGTATGGAAAGCGGATGTTTTCTTCAGCGACCTTTGCTATGCGTCGCTGAACTACCTTTGTCACTTCACCAGGCTTCAACGAGATATTCTCAAGGAACTGGGTGAAGTAGTCCAGGATCCTTCTGCTGCTGGGGCTCAAAAAAAGATTGCCTCGCAGCTTGCAATCCTGAATTCCCTATCTAACTCCTCCATGCGGCTCATATCCTATGCGGCCGATGGAGCGAGCAGGGCCGCAGGTACAGGAGTTGCTCTTAGACGCCAAGCCTGGATGCGGCTTTGTAATTTTGCGGACCCCTTTAAGGCGTCCTTCACTAATACCCCCTTTGATGGTTCGGCTTTGTTCGGACCTCAGGTGAAGGATACCTTGACCAGGTGTGAGCAGGACGGTAAAACTCTTTCTGCCGTTGGAGTCCAATTTTCCACTCCTTCTAGACCATATCCCAAGGGTCAGAAGGGGGGGGAAGATGTGGTTCCGTAAAGCCCAAGGAGCTACACCGGACGCACGTGGTCAGTTTACCCCCAGAGGCAGAGGGAGTAACAATAATAGACACCGCCCTAGAGGCAGGGGGGGTCCTCAGAACCAGGGCAACAGGGAGTCTCTTCCTGAGAAGCCCTTTCAGCATCCCTGAGGTGTTGCCCGACTGTCCACCCTTGGAGGCAGTCGGGGGAAGGATTTCACTGTACCCAGTAGCCTGGCAATCCCTATCACAAGAGATGTGGGTACAGTCGATCATATCCGAGGGTTACAAAATCCCCTTCGAAAGGTTTCCCATACCTCTACAATCCCTTCCAGACATCTCACCCGGTCAAAGGGATTTGGCAGAACAGGAGGTTTCAAAGCTCCTAGAAAAAAGAGCCGTCCAGACTGTGCCGGCAGACCAGGTAGGATCTGGCGTCTACTCGAGATTCTTTTTGGTCCCCAAAAGGACGGGAGATTGGAGACCAATATTAGACCTGAGCAATCTAAACAGATTTGTCAAGAAGGCAAGATTCCGGATGGTCACGCTTCAGTCCATTCTGCCCTTTCTGGGCAAGGACAACTGGATGTGCTCTATAGACCTTCAGGATGTGTACTATCACATAAAGATTCACAGACGCTCCAGAAGGTTTCTCCGCTTTCGGCTAGAGACCAGTCATTACCAATTCAGAGCACTGCCCTTTGGCCTCACTTCAGCCCCCAGAGTGTTTACCAAATGCATGGCAGTGGTCACAGCTCATCTGAGACGTCAAGGATTCCAGGTGTTTCCCTACTTGGACGACTGGCTCCTCTCCGCCACCACCAAGTGTCAGCTTCTTCAGTCCAGAGACTACACTCTACAGCTTTGCAGGAGTTTGGGAATTTCAGTAAATTTCGAAAAATCTTCTCTGCTGCCTTGCCAGTCTATCACCTTTATAGGCGCAGAATTAAACACCGTCAAAATGTTAGCCAAACTAACAGATCAAAGAATTCTGGACATCCAAAAATTGCTCGATTCTATTGCAGAGCAACAAGATCAAAGCCAGATTTATACTGAAGGTTCTAGGTCTCATGGCTGCGGCCATTGTTCTTCTACCACTGGCTCGCTTCCACATGCGTCTTCTGCAGTGGATGCTATTCACGCAGTGGTCGTACCACAGTCTCCCGATGAGGCACGAAATCTTAGTCACACAATCATGCAGAGCTCATCTGAATTGGTGGATATCTTCCCCTTTTCTTCATCAGGGCCGACCCTTTATTCCCCCTCCTCCAGTTGCCACAGTCACTACGGATGCCTCTCTGATCGGGTGGGGGGGGCATTATCAATGCAGGATGGTCCATGGGACGTGGCAACCCATAGAATACCATCTGCACATAAATGTCCTGGAGATGAGAGCAGTGCTTTTAATGTTGCAAGCCCTCAACGACTTTCTTCCCACGGGGACTATTGCAGTACAAACGGACAACATGTCCGTGGTCTGGTACATCAACAAGCAGGGCGGGACCAGATCCTATGCGTTATGTCGAGAAGCTCTCAGACTTTGGCAATGGGCAATCTCCTCTCATCGGTTTCTGATAGCAACGCACATCCCCGGCAGGTCCAACCTATTGGCAGACAGGCTGAGCAGATCCATTCTGATGCCTCATGAGTGGTCTCTCAATCAATCTGTAGTGGATCAGATTTTTCTGAAGTGGGGCACTCCTTGTTGCGATCTTTTTGCTACTCCTCAAAACAACAAGTGCCCGATTTTTCACTCTCTTTCCCTTCCAGGCCAACCCCTGAGAGACTCTCTAACCCAGGATTGGCCCCGGGGACTTCTGTACGCTTTTCCTCCCTTTCCCTTGATTCCACAAGTCATTCAGAAAGCCACCGTTTTGAGGGCCAAGTTGATCCTCATTGCCCCATATTGGCCTCGACAAATTTGGTTTCCGTCTCTGCATCGTCACCTTCTGGTGCAGCCCTGGCATCTGGACCCAGTTCCGGATCTCTTGATCCACCAGTCGGGTCAGCAGCACCGGGCCATTCATTCTCTCAACCTCACTGCTTGGTTGCTCCACTTCCTTCCCTAGCCAGGCTACCAATGATTTCTGACTCAGTCAGAGACATCTTAGTGTCTTCTTTAAAGTCATCCACTAGGACTGTTAATGCTAGCAAGTGGCGACGTTTTTCTATTTGGGCAAATTCCAGAAATATTGATCCCTTTACTGCTCCTGTACATTCTGTTTTAGATTTCCTGGCGGAGGTTTTTCATTCAGGATCCTCGTCATCTACAGTCAAAGTACAACTGGCTGCTATTTCCAAGTATCATGTTGGCTTGCATGACAATAACATTATGTCTCATAGATTATGCAAGGCCTTTCTGAGAGGAGTTTTTCTCCTAAAGCTGCCTATAAAGCATCCTCCTCCGCAATGGGATCTAAACTTAATGTTGGCATCCTTGATACTACATCCCTTCGAACCGTCTGCTTCATGTTCTTTGAAGTTATTGACCTGGAAAACTATATTTTTACTGGCTGTCACTTCTGCAAGAAGGGTTTCCGAGATTCAAGCTCTCTGCATTCGTTCCCCTTATTTGGTTTTTCATAAGGACAGGGTATCATTAAGAACGAACCCTTCCTTTTTCCCCAAAGTTGTGTCTCAAACCAATATTAACCAATCTATAGATCTACCAGTCTTTTTCCCAAACTATTCCGACAGAGCTGAACAGAAACTGCATTTTTTGGATGTCCATCGTCAGCTCAGGTACTATTTACATAGAACTAAACAATTCAGGAAATCGGACCAATTATTTGTCTCCTATGCAGAAAACAGGATAGGTCTTCCAGTTTCTAAAGTGACCTTATCCAGATGGTTGACTTCCACCATTTCCTATTTGTACTCTCTCAGAGGCAAACAGCTATCTTCTAAACCAAAAGCACACTCAACCAGGAGTCTATCCACTTCTGCAGCCTTTCAGGATAGACTACCCATTGATACCATTTGTGCAGCAGCTACTTGGGCCACGCCTCTTACCTTTGTCTCTCATTACAAATTGGACTTGGCCTCCAGAGATAGGGCCAGTTTTGGTTCCACATTTCTCAAGAGTCTGTTCCATTGAGCCACCCGAGATACAGGTGCTAGGGACGCGGTCCCATCCAGCAAGAATGAAGGCGAGATTGACAACTTAACATTTAGAAGTTATGTACCTACCATAACGTTCCATGTTAGTTGTCTTCTCGCCTTCTTTCTTGCGTCCCTCCCTCCTTCCCCCTGGCCTGGACAGATCTTGAAGAGTTCCTATCAGGTTGTTTTCCTCCTGAGCCTTCATATGAGGACTTCTATTATGAACTTGTGTTCCTAATTATGTTAGGTTAGTCTTTAGCAGGGTAGGTTAGCTACCAAACGAGATCTGAGGTAGTTCCACCTTGCATCATGGGATATAGGGTTGCCTCAAGCTGGTAAAAGGAGTTCTCAAGCTAAAGCAAGTGCCGAGTCGGAGCCGAGGATCGGCTCCGAACCCATCCAGCAAGAAAGAAGGCGAGAGAAGACAACTAACATGGAACGTTATGGTAGGTACATAACTTCTAATTATTACACTTCCACTCTCTCGTGGGAAACCGCCATTCTCCACATTCCTACATCCAAAGTATCTAAAGTGCAACTCCACATTTTAATTATTCTCTGTTCACTTATTAAGCTATACATCACTAACAATTGGTTGGATCGCACCAAACTTAGTTGGGGAAAATTCAAAGAAATGGCTTACAAACACATTTCAGCTCATAAATTCATTATAAAGGGTCCTAAAAAAAGAGTTTATTTTAGTAAATTATGGAAGAAACTTTTAGAGTTAGTTCTTAGTGAATAACCCCCCATTAGTACATTTAGTGCAACATATATTCTTATACATGTTAACTTATGGAGAACCACTCTTAATTCTATTAATATTATTTCCTTTTTCTTTGTTTTTATTACTTCATGCATTATTAATGTAGTGGAAGTGTAGCACATTATGTTGTAAATAGTGTATATAATAGTTTGTTTGGTTAAACCGCTGACAATGCTTTCCTTATGTTTTATCCTCTCTCACACTTATATCAATGTTAAATTGTTTGGGTACTTATTATATTCTGTAACAATTCAATGCTTCATTTTAATGTTCATTACTACAATGTTTTTCATTCTTGCTGTATGCATTGTTTCATATTATGGAAAATAAAAGAATTATTGGAAAAAAAAATAGAATACTATCTTTGTGTGTCCCTAAGTTCCTGACTACTGGGTCAACTCTAAGGGATGTGTTGTCAGTATGATAGTTACCAGGGATGGATGACTTCCCAAAGGATACTATTAAGCATTTCTTGGCATTTAGTTTTAGTCCATGGCTCTGACACTAGTTGTTTGTCTGTGTCAGCCCCTCCTAGAGAACATTTTTGTCAGTGTGAGATTCAATGACAGCTCCTAATTTGCAATAATTTGCAAATCATCAGCAGTTTTAGTTAGCCAGAAACCACTGACATTTTTTTTCTATTTTACTGTAATGTGCACATAAAGCTCTATGCACTATGATAAATTATGATCATGTTACTGATCATACCCTTAAATAATGTCACTGATCATACCCTTAAATAATGTCACTGATCATACCCTTAAATAATGTGTTCAAAGTTCTCAAGATAAATTTCTTGGCATCCATGTCCTGAAGACATAATATGCAGGTTATGACTGGCAGCCCAATCATAATCCTCTATATTATTGTTGACTTGAACTACCCCTCTGTAAAGTGGCATACCTTTACCATGTACAACAAATACACTCAAATATTCATACATTTTATTAATGCTAATTTCCCTTGATCAAATTGTTCCCCTCCCCACCAGGGGTGATAATCTTCTTCTTTACTCTGCCCTTACCAACTTCTTTCCTTCCTGCATTCCCAGTAATTTCACTGCCTCCTTACTAGTGTTTGGCCACTTAGCAGTAATCTTCTCCTAAAAACACACTTTGAAACCTCAAAATCCTCCACAGTATTTTGCATTTGCACCAAAACAAAGTTCCTCCTATTTACAGACCTTATTGACATCTATAAATGGTACAGTTCTCCAACCAGTCCTGTACCCAATGCTATTACATATTCCTTTGAATTCCAATGTCTTATGGAGGGATGCATGAAGGAGTCTGTTCTCCTTCACTGTAAGAATAATGGTAAATTCAAAAATAAGCTTGTGTAATCTAATAAGTTTTACCAGAAAGAGAAGAAACGTCCAGATATCTATAACAGGTCCCCACTTTCTTGATATAAAGGGACCTTTGAACTAATAAAAAATCTCTCAAACAGCATCAAAAAATGAAAGACATAATGTGAACTCAGGGTGACTGCCATATTAAAAGTAACCACAAGGCCTTCTTCAGTTACGTTTGTAAAATTAGAAATGATGCCTATTAACTGAGAACACTGAGGTTTCTCAGTCCCTCAAAAAATACTATGAGTTGTTACAGTAGGATTTTTTATAACCTGCACCCATTCTGCCTGTTCTGCCTGCTTTAGATGATAATGTATCTTAGTGCCTGCAATTTTCCTGATAGACAGCCAGCTGTCCCTAAAAAGGCAGATAAGATGTATAAAGTTTCTCAGTCTTTTAAAATTTTATATACTCTTTCCAAACCTGACCCAGCAGCTATAACCTTAGTTGACTCCTCTGCTGCTAAGCACTTAGTTAATTCCAATCCTACTCTTTCTAATAAGGATGTAAACATTATTGATAGGTATGGGAAAAAGTGTATACTTCTGTAGCTTTGAATTTCAGAATTTTAAATTGTCAGGCTCATATGTTAAAGTTTATTCTGACATATTGTGAAATCATGTGGAATGTTTTATACACAGTTTCTTCTTGTGAAGACACACTTGCGTTAAATAACCTAGTTGCATTGTTTGCAGAGTTTGCGTATGATTTTTTTGGTACTTCTTCCAGGACTATGGCCACTGGTACTGTTTTAAGGAGGTTTGCTTGGCTGTATTCTTAGAACCTTCCAAATGATGTTAAAAATGAGATTTTAAATTCTCCCTTAGATGCGGATTTAGTGTTTGACCCATCTGCTGCAGAGGTGATCAAAAAGTGTAATGAAAGGGGCAAGCTTATCCAGGGAATCTGTAATTGTTTTCAGCCCTTTTTTTCCAAATTCTCCAAAGGATTTTCTTTCTCCTTATCCAATTTCAGCAAAAAACAGAATAAACAGTCTCAACAGAATTCAGTTAAATAAGACAATTAAGAAGAAGTGGCAAGGAGATTCCAAAAACAAGTCTCAAACTTCCCAAACCTAAGGCTACTCCAACAAGTCTGAATGACCATTCAAGATACCTTGTGACCCTCTCCCACCCTGGACCTGTTTCTGTTTGCAGAAAGTATGAATCTCCATTCTTCCCTTTGATAACAGATTGTTTCAGACAAATGGATTCTGAAAATTATTCATCAGGGTTACAGATAGCAGTGGGAGAAAATTCCTCCTTTCCAGGGGGTCATTCCTCATCCTGTGGATCAGGCTGTTTTGTTTCCACCTGTTTTTCATGGGACACTGTCCCAAGGAGTGATAGAACCAGTTCCTCTTTCCCAAGTGAGGAAGAGGTTTTATTCAAAGATGTTTCTAGTCCCAGAGAAAGAAAACACCTTGAGACCACTTTTGGATCTTTCTTTCCTAAACCTGTTTGTGATAGTGCCTAAATTCAAAATGATGTTGCTTCACAACCTGTTGCCTATTCTTCCTCTTTCAAGTTTTCTGGTGACACTAAATTTAATAAATACTTATCCTCACATTCCTATTCTTCCAGACTTCAGGTGTTTCTTAAGACCAAGGCATTCAATTTTGTGAACCATCTTTGGTCCTCGGGACCTTTTTAAGTGGTTACAGACAATACCACAGTGATGAGGTACATCAACAGTTAAGGGGGAACCAGGTTGTACCCCCCTTTGCAGATTAGCCATGTTGGCTTGGGATATAGCTTCACAGCACAATCTCACTCTACAAGCATCCTGCATTCCATCAGAACAAAACTGTGTGTCACACAAACTGAGCAGGATTAGGGTAGACCCTCACAAATGGAAACTAGATACGGGAATCTTCCAAGATTTGCTTCATCAGTGGGGAGTTCATCAAGTAGACCTCTTTGCCTCCTCTCTGAACAATGGACTGGAAAAATTCCTTTCCAGAACTCCATGCAAAAAGGGCTGAAAGACAGATGCCTTTTCTTTTCTTTGAACAGAAATATTCATGTATACCCTTCCATCCTTTCTACTAATATCCATGGTACTTCTGAAGATTCACAAGGAATCCCCCCATGATCATTGTGGTGACTCCTTTCTGGCTCAGTAACCATGGTTTTCCCTTCTTTAGGAAATTGCCGGGGGCAGTTATCACAAGCTTCCTCACATAATGGATCTACTTACACAAGAACGGGGGTGTTTGATATACTTTGACATCAAGCATCTTCAATTGACTGCCTGGATGATAGGGTCTTAATTCCTTTTAAGCATCCATTTTCTGAGGATGTGCAGCAGGTACTAATGGAGACAAGAAAGTTTACTGTTAGAAAATCATATATTAGCAAATGGAAAAGATTTTCTAGTTGGGTGCCAACAATATAACCAGCACCCATTCAGGGTTGGTTGTTCTTTGGTTTTACAATATTTGTGTGAGTTACTATCCTATGGGCTTTCTTATTCCTCTATCATGGTTCATTTATCAACCATTTCAGCATGTCTACCCATGGATCCTTCTCTTTCAAGGCAGCCACATATCAAAATGTTCTTAAAAAGGGGCTTTGCGTAAGAGACCTTCAAGCAACCTGGTGGCTTCTCCTTGGGATCTTAATTTTGTGGTAGGGAAACTAACGCTCCACTTGAACCAGCTAATTTGGCTGACATGAGGATCTTAACATGGAAAACAGCTTTATTTATTGATTTCTCTGACCTCTGCATAAAAGGTATCTGAGTTGCAATCTTGTATGGTCAGGCAACCCTACCTCATTTTCCACAAGGCAAGGATTTCTTTGAGAACTAATCCATGTTTTACGCCTAAAGTGGTATCCGAGTTTACTTCTGTCTCCCTGTTTTCTTTTCTGAAACTAAAAATGAGGGACAAAGGATACTACAAGCCTTGGATGTCCACAGACAACAAAGATGCCATCTTGACAGAACTAATTCTTTCAGATCGTCGGATCAATTGTTCATTTCTTGTGAAGCTAAGAAGGGACAACCGGTGTCAAAACAGATTATTTTCAAATAGTTGTGGAAGGCTATTACCTTTTATTATACTCACCATAAATATATATATATATATATATATATATATATATATATATATATATATATATATATATATATATATATAATCTATTCCAGGCAGGGTCAAGGGCCACTCAACAAGGATTTTGGCTTCTTCTGTGGCTTTTTGGAAAGGGTTGGATTCTAGAAGTACTCTAGAAGCTGCTACTTGGTCCTCTGTACATACTTTTATAAAGCAGTGTAAGCTAGATTCCTTTGCTTGGTCTAGATTATGCCTTGCTAGGAACATTCTCCATGGGCTCCTGGACCCTTGTCCTTCCATTCTCAAATATAGTTAGCTATGGTAATATATCCATATAAATGAGGCTAGTGCAGCAGTGACCAATTTGAAGAACATAGTACAGTTGTGTAAGTTGGACTTACCATAACAGTAGATGTTCAAATGATCACTGCTGCAGTAACTGCTTCCTCCTTCCATCTCCCTTGTTTTTTGTTGTGTTTTTTATGCCAGGGTGTGCACATTTATTTTTTGTTATTCCTAGCCTTGCCCTTTCAGGGCTTCAGCCTCTCTGTCTCTGCTAGCAGGAAAGCTGTGAAGGGCTTTGTGCTCAAACTTGTGTTTTAGTAAGCTCAGCTTGAGCTGCTTGAAGATTTGGGCACGTAGGCGGTACCCTGAAGCTTTGGAAGCTGGTTGGCTGTTATAACCTTGGCAAGATGTAACCCATACAGCTAAGGCTACTGCAGCAGTGATCATTCAAACATCTACTGTTATGGTAAGTTCAAATTACACAACTGTACTTTTCTCTAAGAAAAATTGTACTTATACATAATCTCATGCAATGAGATATATTATTTACATTTTTAATGCGCATTAAAAATTCTTTGTTTTATTCAACTCTGAGGAAGGTAGAAGTTTGAGAAATTAAATTGCTTTGTTTTATGAAAAATATGATGTAGCTTTTTTGTTGTTGCGTTTAAATACAGGAAATGTGCTGTCTATACTTGAGTTTTCTTTCAGAATGTTACTTGTAGGCTCCTGTATTTCAGAATGCCAAAAAGGAACCTCCACATTCATCTCTGTATTTTGTGTGTGTTTACTTAAAAGTTAATCAGCTGTCTTCATAATCACCCTCTAAAAAAACAGAAACTTCCAGAGGTCATCCATTTTACAGTACTGAGAGATGCACTATTCCTAGACAGAGTGAAAAAACACTCCAACAGTCCCCCAAAGGGAACACAGGAATTCTCCTCAAATAAACAAACTGGAAGCACAGCTGTGGCTGCAATTTCTTTATTTTATCTCATTCTGGTACCTCGGCTCCATCAGCCTTCTAAGAAATAACTTCATACAATTTTAGCAGCCTTTTTATATCCCCTTAATTACTGTGATGATTAATTCAAATACATTCAATTAATTCCAGATTTCAATAGCTACTACACAAACCTTAAAGGTGTGCTCCCAATAAATACCAATGCTTAATATAAAACATACACAATTTAATATAATATACAATTTCACTGTACCAGAATGAGATGAAATAAAGAAATTGCAGCCACAGCGGTGCTTCCAATTTGTTTATTTAAGGACTTCCTAGACAGAGTGATGTGGAAGTTAGCATTAGTCCAGTATTTCGTACAGGGACATATAGTGTACATTGGTTTCCATCCTGTTATGCCATGTATGTTACAAACTTACCATGATGAACATCTGGTCAAATTTACTGTGTAGTACAGGGGCACACAGTTTGGCTGACTATGCAACAATAATGTGTTTGCTGCTGAGAGGGTTGGTTGGCTGAGTGTATTTTGTAGTGCAAGTGCACAACATAGGAACAGAAATAGCACCCCATTTAATTAGTCAACAGAGCAGCAAATGGCAAGAGTGCAAGTATAGTAGTCTGTGCACACTCTATAGCAACATGCCATAAATGGTGGCCTGCCTTGAAGGCAATGCCTGTGGCACACAAAATAGTGTCCTGTCCACTCTCCAATGCTCATAAAGCAAGAAAGAAAGAACATAACAGAAAGCAGAGCAAGCAGTATGGTGATCTGAGCACTCTCCAGTGCATCAGACTACATATCGTGGCCTTGTAGACTAATAAATTATATTATATTTAACTGTTGGTATGTATGTGGGGAAGTGCATTCGGTATGGGACGTGATGGTCATAAAAGAGCTTTGCAAAACAAACTTAACACCACTGTGTGAATCTGGATGTCTCATACAGAAATGTACTCTGCAGTTCACAGCAATGTTTTCTTTTGTGCTGTCCATTACCTATTTGTGTGTACCAATGCATGGTTGAATTGTATTAGGCTTAGTGGTCTGTCACTTCAGATGTCCCACCCACCTACACTTCCTTGTCAAGAGTAGCATTGTGTTAGGGCAGTGCTCTATCATGCTATGCAGCCAATGGACTTTTCTTAATATGTGTGTATATGTACCTATGCACACGCATACTTTAAACACACATATATGAATGTGTATGTAGCAGTTGACTTAATATGCCTGTCTTTATACTGCTGTACTGAAGTCTTCTTATTTGTCATAGGGTGGGATATAAAGCCAGCTGGTAGACCTCTGTATCTGGGTTGCATTTCCATCACAGCATTGGTACACAACCCTGGCCATCTCTGACTAACATTGGCACTGATATTCCATCTGTGATAATAATTTGCATATATGCATCACATAAGTGACAGGCTTTTGTGCAGTAACATATGTTCTACCTAGCAGTTGGTCTCCACTGTATTTAAACACCATGTTGACTTTTTTGCATGCATTTCTATGCTCACTTCCCTTTCATACTACAAAATATGTCAGTTAGTCATGCCCTGTGAATGTCTTAAACGTAGCCAAATCATGAAAGATGATTCATGTATTTTTTTAGTGTAGAAATTATATCTGTAACTAAAGAAAATAATAATGAAAACAATTTATTTAATTAATGGTACTATTTACATTGACCGAAGTAATGGATATTATGTGTATCTGGAGATTCAGGTAGCCCAGCTGTCCCTTGGATTCAGAAACATGACTATTCTGGCCATGTAACAGCTACATGGAAGATGCCAAATAGTATGATGTGAACATAAGGTAATTATTGATTAAAAAGGAAACATTAACACCTTGACTGTTAACTAAATAAGAATCCCACCAATGTAAATGACGTTGCTGGTGAATACAGTAGTATATTGTGGTAGCAGTCAGAGAGTTTGCGAACATCAGTAGTGGACATGTAGCATGCATATGAGTATACGCATGCACAGGCACACCCTTGTGATACTAAGATAATTGCTGTGAGATAATATGTGGCTAAAGGGGTGAGAGCAAGCAGGGGAATTTACACGACACAGGAAAAGACGGGATAGAGAATAAAAGTATATATATTTATATATGTTCATCATATTAATCACTGCTGACGTAGTCTTGTATCTTGCCAGGGATGCAGCAACTGGACGGCTTTTCAAAACTTCTGGGTACCTTGCAAGCATTTGGATGATTAGACAACTCATGCTGAGCTAACTAAAACACAGGTTTGAGTACCAGTCCCTTCAGAGCTTTCCTGCTGTCAAATGGAATGCTCCCCTGTGGGCTTTCGTGGATTGATGGTCAGTTTGTGGTCCATTACTGGGCAGATAAGTTCCCTTTGGGGAAAACTTTTGTATGTAGGAAAGTTGTTATTTTTCTAGGAGTTTGTCTTTTAAGTGATGGTCATGAGACTTAACTGTGTTTTTAAACTGGAGCATACTTTTTCCTGTCAGTTTTAAAAGTAGTTAAAAGTGTTAAAAAACTATTTTACTATATAGAGATTGTGCTTATTTTAATTTTTTTGAGCTGGCAGAGTGTATTAAAAAGCTTTTACTGTGTTTTTGTGGAAAAAAGTGACTTTTAACAACTTTTAATTTTTACCAACTTATGCTGCTTGTTTTTCCTGGGAAAGAGGCACCATTTTCAGCTTGACCATGAAACAATTAACCTATCCCACAGTAGGTCCTTCTTCCAGTGACAAAAAGAAAAAGTTTATCAAACAGCCTTTACCACCACAGCCGGCTAGCAATTTGTCTCAGCCACAGGTGGGTGACTATGCTGTGGTCAAAGCTGGTTCCAGAGATCACTCATGTTTTACCCTGGATCCCTCTGGTGTACCACCTACAGCCACTATGGACCGGGGGTTAGCCATGTTCTCTGTGGCTTTTGTGGTCTCCTCAATGGGCAAGGTAGAGCCTGTCATGTTGATCCTGGGAAAGAGAAATGGGGAGACTTCCCTGCTTGGTCAGAATCTGAGGTCCATCCCTGAGGAAGCCATTGCTGCCATTAATAATGTCCTGTCAAAAAGAAACAGAAACCTAAATATGTATCTACTACTCAAATTTCTTTGGGCAGGAGTTTGTTCAGTGGGTCTGACTCAGGGTTAAATTCAGGATAATCATAGATTCATTGGTAACTACTAGGCTAGCTGTCCTTGTGAGCCATTTTAAGCCTAGCCCATTTTCCTTACAAAGATGAGACTCAAGCTGTGTGCCCTGTGTTTATGAGGTTGTTACAGAACTTTAGTAACCCATTCCTCCAGTTCTGCCAGCTTTGGAGGATGCATGTGCTACTGCCTGCAGTTTTTATGATAGCCTGCTGCACCTAAAAAGGCAGATAGAATGTATAAAGTTCCTTTAATTTTTTATATATTCATTCCAAACCTGACCCAGCAGCTTTAGATTTAGTTAATTCTACTGCTAAACATTTGGTTAATTTTGATACTACTTTTGCTGACAAAGATGGGAAAATTAAATATAGGAAAAAAGTGTATGCATCTGCTACACTGGTTTTCAGAATTTTGAATTGTCAGGCTCACATGTTAAAGCTTGTTCTGATAAATTGTGAAAGTAGGATGAATGTTTTATCTGCATTTTCTACTTGTGAGGAAAAAATCTGCTTTAAATGATTTAATTTCTTCCATTTTACAGGTCACAACTCATTGTTTACAGTGTGTGTATGATTCAGTTGATACTTCTTCCAGGTCTATCCACTAGTTCTGTTTTGAGGAGGTTTGCCTGGCTGCAGTCTCAGAACCTCCTAGATTATGTTCATAGGTTCATAGGTTCATAGGTTTATCCATCCATTGGTCAAGATTTCTCTTGAACAATTTTTGAGGTGAAGCATATTCATCAAATCTGGGTTTGACATGGCCTTGTATGTTAGCAAAGGTCACACCTGAGCAAGCGGTGTTGGCTGAAATAGTTTTGAGACCCTTTATCCTTTTGGTGAGGAACTTTTGTGGCCTCTCCAGCTGCTGCAGGTGTCGGGTCAGATACATCCCAAATGGGGCATTGTACTCAATCATTGGTCTGATGAGTGATGAGTAAAGGGAGACTATGACCTCCCTTGATCTAGATGAGAATCCCTTCATGATAAGGTGGGCAATGTAGAAAGTCTTCCTAACTACTTTAGCTACATGGGTGTCGAATGACAGACTACTATCAACCTGGGTCCCCAGGTCCCTGATAACTTCTTCTGTGCTCAGTGGATTGCCACCTTTCCCAAAGGGTATGACTATGCATTTTGGCATTTAACTTCAGGCCGTGGCTCTGGCACCAGTTATCCGTTTCTGTGAGACCCTTCTGAAGGATATCTGTGTCAGATGTGTTTGCAGTCATCTGCAAACTTTGTCAGCCATAACCCTCCTGTGTTTGCTTGTACTAAAGTAGATGCCAAACAAGAGTGGGCCCAGGACTGAGCCCTGTGGGACACCACTTGTGACAGGTTTTGAGTCTGACATGGCGCCAGCAACTCTGACCCTGTGGGTTCTGTCACTCAGCCAGTTTGCAACCCATCTTGTGATGTATGGGTTAACATTTAAGCTGATGAGTTTTCAATGATAGGGTATTGTATCTAGCCAGATCGAGGTAGGCTGTATGGACTGCCTTTCCAATGGCTTTGGTGACTGTTTCAAGAAGTCAACCAAGTTTAAAAGGCATGATCTGCCTTTGACAAAGCCAAACTGGGTTGGATCCAAAGTCTGCAAATTCCCTATGTCTTTATTTATGAGGTCCATTATGATCCTCTCCATGGCTTTGCAGATAAGGCTTGTCAGGCTAATGGGCGGTAATTTCCAGGGTCGGTGGAGGCACCGCCTTTGTGAAGTGGGACCACAGTTGCAGTGCGCCACTCCTGGGTAATGATCCAGAGGTAAGACTTTGATTAAACAGCTGTCCTAGCTGTGGGTTTAATTCCTCATTGAGTTCACCAGGTCCCATGGATGCTGTGTTTTTTGCTTTGGAGAGAGCAGTTCTCACTTGGGCTGGAGATGTTTGGGGGCTGCAATCGTTTGGTATAGATATCTCTCCTTTTGGGGAGGGGAGAAGTTTGCACTGAACCTGTCAGCCAGTATGTTGGCAATGTCTGTAGGATCAGTAATCTTCACATCATTTTGAACTAGTTCTGAGCATATCTGGGAGTTTCCTCCTAGGTGTCTAACATAGCTAAAGAAGGCCTTATGATTGTCTTTTGAGTCTTTAGCTATTTTTCTCTCGAAATTTGCTTTGGATGATTTTATGAGAGCTCTTAGTTTTTACTTATAGTGATCAAGGGTGTCTTACCTTTTAAGGATTTTGCTGTATCTTGTAGTAGCTTCCTCCTTTTATTGTAGAGTTTGTTTATGGCTGGGGTCCACCAGACTTTGGTACTAAGAGTCTTTGTTTTGTTTGGGATTGCCTTATCCATGCAGTCCTGCAGGTGCTGGTAGTACTGTTTTCCACCAGCTCGGGGCCTAGGAGACCACACTAGTCTTTAGAAGTGTGAAGTCGGCTTTTGAGAAGTTCTTTACTGTGGTCTTTTTTATTTCAGGTGGGGGTGGGATGAGGACCTCCAGTGAGATTAGTTTGCGATCTGATCTCACCAGTGAGAACATTGTGCTTCCATGTTCGTGATGATGAGATCAAGTATGTTTTCTCCTCTTGTGGGGATGGTGACTAGTTGTTCCATGGCATTTGAGTTTATGAATTCCAGGAACTTTTGGGCTAGGGTGTTTGGGCTTGAGTAGTGTTCCCAGTCTATATTAGGGTAATTGAAGTCACCTAGTATGATGGTGTTTGGTGATACATTTATCCCCTCTAGTGTTTTCAGGAAGGCCATGTGAGGTTCCTGAGTTTGTGAGGGTGGCCTGTAACATGCTACAATTTGCAGAGCAGTCTTGCCTATGGTTAATTGCACCTGGATGGTCTCCGATGCATCACCAGTCTTGAGGTGTGGGTGTCCTTAATGAATATGGATAATGAGGTAAAACCTGATAGCTGGGGTGCTCTCAGGAGCCTTGAACCAGGTTTCTGTCACAGCACAGACATCGATGTTCTCCATACTGAGAAGGGCCTGCATTTTGAGATTGAGACTTCTGGCATTGAGCAGCATTACCCTTAGTTTTTTCCTTTTTGTGTTCTAGGGTGGTAGGTTTAGAATTTGAGCCTTGCCTAAAAAGGCACTATGGGGTGGCAAGAGCCTTTGCCAATATCCGAATCCCAGGGTGACAGGTGCTTGTCCAGCATGTCATCCCAGGCAGACAGATACTGGATCCCCTTTGAATGACACCAGTGTTTAAGCCAATTGTTAAAGCTGATCATCTTATCTCTGTATTGTGGCATCACTCTTGGTGAAGGTAGGATACTGCTCAAGGTCAGGGTCATACCTGCCTGGGCTACATAGTCAGAGAGCTCCTCAATGTCTCTTTTCATGTAGTCCTACACCAGCGTGGACAATGACTGAGGTGACCTTCTCCTTACTCAGTCTGGTGACATCAGTGTGTCTGACTATGGAGTCACCAATGACTAGTGTGTCTGGCATTGTGTTTGGCCTTAAGGGCTGTGACTGTTTGACACTCTGACTGTGAGGTCTATGTGTTGCAGGTGTTGTGTTCTGAGGTGGTGGTTGTTTGGGTGTCTGCTTTGGTGGCCTCTGCTGTTTTGGTAGATTTTTGATCAGAGCCTCCGAGTATGTCTTTGTGTGTTTATGTGTATGATTTGAGGTTGTAATGGTGCTATGTGAGACTGGGTCTATAGTGTGTGTGGTAACCTTCTCCTCCTGACTGGTCTTGCCAGTCCTGTGTTGAGAGAGCTCAGCCTCCAGTTTGGCCGCATGTATTTGTGTTTTTTGGGAGGAGGAGAGGGTTGTCTGTGTACATGAGGCAATTGTAACATTGCCTCAGTATTCCCAGGTTCACCAGCTGAGCAGGAGAGGACACTAGCAACTGATCCCTCGACATGCTAGAAGGATAGACAAAAACTTTAAAAGATTCAGGGGGAAATGGGGGTTACCTTTTTGGGGTACTATCTATGACAAGAGTGCCGTATCAAGGTAATAAGTACTGTAGGAGCAAGTGCTAGGTTTAACAGATAGAGAATAGTCTACTTGGAGTCAAGTGGAGATGATCTTTTAGTTATAGGATAAGCTGATTAGATCAGTAGTATAGTTCGAGGAAGGTAGTTTTAAGGAAAATTTGAAGAGTGGACTTTAGGTAGCCGAATAGTTTAAACCTGCCTAACGGCTGCCCTAGTGTGCAACAGTGGCAGCTCGGGCTGGAAAAAGCTAGAAACTGGCCCAAAACGACCAATAAACTACTAGTTACTGGCTGAAACCTCACAAAACTGGACAAAAGGCAGCTCAATGCTTCCCACTCCCACTGGTAAGCAAGGTAACTTCCTCTCCCCAAAATAAGGCAAGGAAACAGTACACAGGAACTACAACCAAAGCCCAGGAATCAGCAACTCTGAAACTGGACTAAACTAGTAAAGCAGGAAAAACAAGAGATATTTTTCTTTTTTTTTTCACAGAACAGGCAGAAACAGGTACAGCAAACACTTATAAATGCTATGAATCAGCTACTACAGCTTACACAGAAGAATTTGCTACAAATACAGTCAAATAGTAACAAACAAGGATTCCAAGTGCAATATTAAGTTAAATGCAGTAAAACAGCTTCAGTGTAACAGAAAGGCAGGCGAACAATACAGTCATAGGTATTCAGATGTGGAAAGCAACAAAAATTATACTTAGTATCAAGAAAATTAACTTTATTCAGCTCAGAAGGGCAGGTCCAGCCTCTCCTCCCACAAGAGTGCAGACCGCAATCCTTCCTAAAATAACTGGCCTGAAGCCCAAGTGCTTAAACCAGAACTAATACACTTTTAGAATAACAGACACTGAGCTCTCAATCAGCAGTTCCTAACCTAGAAGGATGTAAGCTGCCTGTCCTGCCACCACAGTGCAGGCCACAAACCTTCCTAATGTAAAACAACTTTAGAAATGATAGCTACACTTTAATCAAGTTACTACCAGCAGTAATAAATACAACTGAATACTTTAAAAATGCCTAAGCAGTTCAAATATGCAGGCACTATAAGCTTTAACCAGAAATTCCCAGCTCAGAAGGACAGAGTCCAGCCTCTCCTCCCACAAGAGTGCAGAACACGAACCCTCTTAATGTAAAATAACTGGCCTCAAGCCCAAGTGCTTAAACCAGAATTAATACACTTTTAGAATAACAGACACTGAGCCCTCAATCAGCAGTTCCCAACTTAGAAGGATGTAAGCTACCTGTTCTGCCACTACAGTGCAGACCACAAACCTTGCCCAGGTGCTTAAACTAAAAGGCTTACAATGAGTTACACCAAGCAGTAATAAATGTCAGATCAGAAGAAGGCTTGATATAGCTAAAAGCACTTATTCTGTCTTTTAACCTACGAGCTCTGTGTTTCTAAATAAATATACAGACAGTCTTCTCTGTTTTAACCCTGCCTCTTTAATATTATGTAGAAATTTAGTTTTTGGTCTGTCTGGTGCAGAGATTATCAAAAAGTGTGATGAAATGGATAAGCTGATAAAGGGAATCTTGACGATTTTTCAGCCCTCCTTTTCCACGTTTTCTAAGGAATGCTGTCACCATTCATCCAATTTTCTCAAGAAATTAAACAGTCTCTACAAAATGTGGGTAAACAGATGTTTAAGAAGAAATGGCAGGGGGTTTTAAAAGGAATTCAGCACCCCCCCAAAAAACAAAACAACAAAAAAAAAAAAACAAGGACAGTCCAGCAAGTCAGAATGACAATTTAAGGGACCATGTCTGCACCTCCCACCGTATAACCCCTTTTCCCTTTCAGAAAGTCTGAATCTCTACTTTTCTGTTTGGCAACAGATAGTCACAGAAAATGGGTTCTGAATATCAGTCATCAAAGTTGCAGATGAAACTAGGAGGAAATTACTCCTTTCCAGGGTGTAATTCCTCACCCACCAGACCAGACTCCTATTTCCCCTGTCCTTCAACACACACTGTCTTAGGGAATGATAGAGCCAGATGTTCATATTGATAACTGATGCAAGAGTCTTAGCTATATGGGTTATAGCCTGCATCATATATATTTATTTTATTTATGTTTATTTTATTTAACATTTGTTTACCAGGGTGGTCTGACTGGGTCTACAGAACCCATTTTCAGCAGAGGCCTGGGGAGAAAAGCTCCACATACAGTACAATACAATACAGTATAATCCAATACAATAAAAATTACATTAGAAATACTATACAAAAAATAAGTTGAAAGACCAAACTGCTACAAGATGTTGCAGTATATTACTACACATCTAGACAATTCTATACAGTTAAAGCATTACAGACAATAATAGTCATTCTCACCATACATGATGTAGACAGTGTCCTAAAGCATGGTACGTAGGTAGTGCAATGTGTGACATTGACTGCAATAGTACATGTAAAATATAATGTTAGTTTCAGTTAAGAAAATAGCAGTCATAAAGTTAGTGATGTAGCTAGATAGTGATAGAGTTAAGAAGAACAGAAGCAATAAAGCCTGTGCAGTAGCTTAAGGATATGGTATAGAAGCAGAGAAGGAGTTAGAAGAACCTTAGGATCTTGCAGTCTGTGAAGGATTGAAATGTGACAGAAGAGGAAGACCTGAGCATTAGGCAGGCTTTATGCAGGAGCAGAGACATGTATTTTTTAGATGATTTTTTTAAAGAGGCTTTGAAATGGGTTAGGCCAGGCATAGACCTGGAAGCTAGAGGTAGTGAATTCCAAAGTATAGAGACAGAGTATGAGTATAGAGAGTGACCAGGTTTTCTTGTGGGTTTGGAGATGGCTAAGAGATTTTTGTCTTCTGATCATATGGATTGATTTGGTGTGTAAGGTGTGACTAGATTGGCTGGTGCAGGGCAGGCAGTAAGCTTGAAAATAAAGTTGTGCAAGGTGGATAGCTGAATAAAGGCAAGTTGATTGGGAAGTTCAAGACAGTATAATTCTAGGAGTGGTTTACAGTGGTGTGCGTGATATTTAGAGTTTGTGGCAAACTTTGCAACTTTGTTGTAGCACTGTTCCAACTTGCTTAGGATAGAATTTTGTAAGTTAGTTAGGATAGGAGCTCCATAAAGAGGGGAGGGAAGTAAAAATGTTTTTGCAAGGGTAGTTTTGGTTGCTACAGTAAAGAAATGTTTGCTTCTATATAAGAGTCCCAGTTTATTATGAGTTTTCTTTATATTTTGCTGTATATGGGGGTCAAATGAAAGTTTATTGTCAATGATAACACCTAGAAGTTTAGTTTCCTGCACTATTTGTATGACAGTGTTGTCAGATGCAAGGATGTTGAAATGATCAGTGACTTGGGAGGTGTTTTTTGGATGAAAGAGTACTAGTTTTGTTTTCTTTGGATTAAGAAAGAGTTGGGCGTTTCTTAGCCAGGATTCGACTGCAGTAAATGACTGTTGAGTTTTTGAAAGTAGTTCTGGTAGTGATTGAGCAGTGCAGATTATGGTGGAATCAACGTACTGAATGAGGGTCCCAGGGTGAGAGGCAGTGTGAAGATTGTTTGTGAAAATGTTGAAGATTAGGGGTCCTGGGATGGAGCCTTGGGGGACTCCAGTAGGGTTGTGGAGGAAGAGTGAGAGCTCATTGGTCCATTTCACTTTTTTGTGTACGATCCTTGAGGTAGCTCTGAAACCATTTTACTGCATTATGTGAGAAGCCTAGGTTAGACAGTGTGTCCAAAAGTAAGGGGTGAGACACTGCATTAAAGGCCTTGGAGAGATCAAGGAATACTGAGGCTGTATAGCATCCTGCATCTCTGGCCTTGTTCATGGTATCTGTAAAAGATAATAGGGCTGTAGCTGTACTGTGGCTAGGTCAGAAGCCATGTTGGGTTTTGGTTAAAATGTTGTTTTGCAATAGATATTGCATTACCTGCTGATGGATACCTTTCTCGAAGATTTTGGATATGGGTGACAAAATGGATATAGGACGGAAATTGGATAGATCAAAAGAGTTGCCTCCTTTGTGGATGGGGTGATGTGAGATTGTTTTCATATGGTAGGTGCTTCTGATTCAGATAAAGACCTATTTATAAGGATACTGATTGGATAGGTGACTGAGTCAGCAGCCAGTGTGAGGTAGTATGGGGGGAGATTATCAGCTGAGGTAGAGCAGGGTTTTAGTTTTTGTAGCAGTTTCCTAACGGTGTCAGTGGATATGGGCTGAAATGAGACTGGGGTTTGTATGTCATTTTGTTGAGTAGGGTGGTTAGTTATGACAGGGTTAGAAGTAGTCGATGGCTTGGGGTTGATGTCTGAATAGGTTGAATGGTGGGGAGGTCCAGCATTATGGGCGTTAGTTAATAGGTCCGAAATTGATTCTATGAAGTGCTTGTTAAAGTTTTCAGCTATTTGTGATGGAGAGGTATCTGGTGATAGGGTGTGCACTCCATTTCTTCCAGGGTTAAGTAGAGAAGATATGGAGTGCCAAAATTTACTGGGGTTGATTTTATGCTGGAGTTGAAACTGGGACTAATATGACTTCTTATCTCTGTTGATTAGTTTTGTCACGTTATGTACTAACATGATTTTGTTAATTTTTGTTTTTTTTTCCAGGTTGACCAGGCTAGGTCCCTTTGCTTCATCTGGTGTTTACATTCCTTAGAGAGCCATGGTGCTAAATTCTTTTTAATTCTTTTCATACAAATGGGAGATAGTGTATTAAGTATGTGAAGGAAGGTGTTATTAAAGTATAGTACAGCATCATTAAGGGGTGGTTGTTTAAGGGGTGTCCAGTCTATTTCCAGTAGGAGATTGTTGTATTTATGCTGACAAAAATTATTTGAGTTCTTAACTGATTTTATAGTATGTACTCTTAGTTGTTGGGAGTTTATTCTAAGGGAATCAGATGGTAGATAATTGCTCAGGGAGTTAGTGTACCAGAAGAGGGGTAATTGGCAGGGTGGGATACAATCCAGTCTAAGGTGGATTGGCAGGTAAGATCTTTTTTGCATCTTGTTGGAGATTTGATAAGCTGTGAAAAACCATGCAGATTTATAGTATTTGTGGGGGAGTCAGAAGCTATGGTTTGCCAGTCTATATTTATGTCTCCTAAGATTATTGTTTCAAGGTTTATTGTTTGGGATGTCCAGGATAAAATATTTTACAACACTGGTATATTGTTACCTGGTTGGATATATATTACTATTATGCAAATTATTTTTGATATATTGAGGTTCAAAAAGGAGATTACTACCTCAGCATTGGAAAATATGGGTATATTACTGGTGTAGGGTGTGATGTTGAGTGAACAGGGATATAGAAGTGCTACCCCCCCCTTTTTTTATATCTGTCTCTTATGTTTATTGCAACGTTTGGAGGTATTATTTCCGAGTATTTTACACTGGGGTATAGTCATGTTTCTGTAAGGGCTAGTATGTCAGGTTTATTTTGATCAATCCAGGCATGCAATGCGGCTATTTTATTACATATATTTCTAAGGTTCAGCATAAGTATGTTTACATTTTTGGGGTTACTCTTTTGGTTAGGATTAGAGGGTGGGCCAGGGTTAGGATGCATGTCTCTACATTTGATAAGTTGGCAATGAGGAAGGAATACCATGGGAAGTGTTTTTTGTTCCTAAGTGCTGATACTGGTGCTAAGTGTGGTTTTGTAGGAGGTGAAGAGGCCAATTTGTGGCTTGAATAATATGGGAGGGTATAGGGGAAAAGCTGAGAAGAGATATGTGAGAAGCTGTGTTGTTTATTGGGGTGATAGTTGGAGGAGGTTGTTGATGTGCATTGATGTGTAAGGGTAAGCGAGGCTATAGCTCTTTTGAGGTTGAGAATTAAGAGTAAAGTAGCTTGACAAGTTAGGAGGAGCATGTCAACTGTGATAGTGGGTTTAATAATAGTAAAAGTGGTATTTACGTGTTAGAATGAAATATCTGGTATAAACAGTTATCTTGTGATATGTGTGCAGCTGAGGGTAAGGTTGGAAATGTTTTGACTTCAGAGTTGGCTTTGACAATGTGGTTAGGTGTTTTGCCCTGTGGTTTGTGATAAGGAGGGATGGGGGAGACATGAATGGTCAGTAGTACAGTTATGGCACAATGTTAGTTTATGTGTATAATAAAAGAGAAGGTGGTAAGCCTGGAGTTAATGTAAGACAATTTGAGGTGGTGATAGTATTGTGATGGTAAAATAGAGTAAGATGCAAAGAATTATAGTGGGAGGATGAGAATTCAAGCTGATGGATGTAAGGGTAAGCAGATAAGTTTGGTAAAATAAGAGTAGGTAAGGTGTGACTGAAATGTGGGTGTAGACAAGATAGAGTTGTATATAATTTGATCAGAGGAATGGGGTGTGTGGTCTGCTTGGGATATGAGTAGAGGTGCTGAGGGAGGGTGGAATATGGGGGATGGGGAGTAGAGTGAGTGGAGCGAATGGAGCGGGAAGAAACTCTGCAGATGGTTTATTACCATAAACAATCAGTAAGGTAGAATGTTCCTGAATACAAAGGTAAAGTGACTGAACTCTAAAAACTTGACCTAAGTCACAGCATCTAATTTTAGACTTATGGGATTTTCAGTATCTTTTCCAGGGATCTATTACACTGACAAGAATAAAATATGCTGAAGTGTTAATGTAGCTAAACCTTCAGCAGTAAAAGGCCTGTGAGTGTGGGTAAGAGGGGGTGGAGATATCCTTCCAGCAAATTCAGCACTACAAACAGAACACACTACTGCATTACTTAACAGATAAAATTATTAGTCTTAGTCAAATCTGTCTTACATAGATTTAACTCCGTGTATTTTTCCCTTGTGTACTTTTCCAACTGCAAGTGAACTTCAGCTATGCAAGTTCTTTAAGTAGTGGGTCATTTCAATAGATTTAACTCAGTGTATTTTCCCTTCTGAACTTTTGCAACTGCAAGTGAACTTCAGCTGTACAAGCTCTTTAGGTAGTGGGTTGTTTCAAAAGATTTAACTCAGTGTATTTTCCCTTGTGACTTTTGCAACTGCAAGTGAACTTGTGCAAGTTCTTTAGGTAGTGGGTTGTTTCAATAGATTTAACTCTGTGTATTTTTCTCTTGTGAACTTTTGCAACTGAACTTCAGCTGTGCAAGTTCTTTAGGTAGTGGGTTGTTTCAGTAGATTTAAATCAGTGTACTTTTCCCTTGTTAACTTTTGAAACTGCAAATGAACTTCAGCTGTGCAAGTTCTTTAGGTACTGGGTTGTTTCAATAGATTTAACTCAGTGTATTTTTCCCTTGTGAACCTTTGCAACTGCAAGTGAACTTCAGCTGTGCAAGTTCTTTAGGTAGTGGGTTGTTTCAATGGATTTAACTCAGTGTATGTTTCCCTTGTGATCTTTTACAACTTCACATTAACTTCAACTGTGGAACTTCTCTAGGTAGTGGGTGTTTCAACAGATTTAACACAGTGTAATTTTCCCTTGTAAACTTTTGCAACTGCAAGTGAACTTCAGCTGTGCAAGTTCTTTAGGTAGTGGGTTGTTTCAGTAGATTTAACTAAGTGTATTTTTCCCTTGTGAACTTTTGCAACTGCAAGTGAACTTCAGCTGTGCAAGTCCATTAGGTAGTGGGTTTCAGTAGATTTAACTCGGTGTATTTTTCCCTTGTGAACTTTTGTAACTGCAAGTGAACTTTAGCTGTGGAAATTCTTTAGGTAGTGGGTTGTTTCTATATATTTAACTCAGTGTATTTTCCCTTGTGAACTTTTGCAACTGCTCGTGAACTTCTGTTGTGCACGTTCTTTAGCAAGTCGGTTGATTCAATTGATTTAACTCAGTGTATTTTTCCCTTGTGAACTTTTGCAACTGCATATTAACTTCAGCTGTGGAAGTTCATTAGGTAGTGGGTTGTTTCAATATATTCAACCCAGTGTATTTTTCATTTGTAAACTTTTATAACTGCAACTGAACTTCAGCTATGCAAGTTCTTCAGGTAGTGGGTTACAGTAGATTTAACTGAGTGTATTTTTTGTTGTGAAGCTTTGTAAGTGCAAGTGAACTTCAGCTGTGCAAGTTCTTTAGGTAGTGGGTTTCAGTATATTTAAATCAGTGTATTTTTCCCTTGTGATCTTTTGCAACTGCAAGTGAACTTCTGCTGTGCAAGTTCTTTAAATAGTGGGTTGTTTCAATAGATTTAACTCAGTGTATTTTTCCCTTGTGATCTTTTGCAACTGCAAATGAACTTCAGCTGTGCAAGTTATTTAGGAAGTGGGTTTCAGTTGATTTACCTCAGTGTATTTTTCCTTTGTGAACTTTTGCAATTGCAAGTGAACTTCAGCTGCACAAGTTCTTTAGGTATTGGGTTGTTTCTTTAGATTAAACTCAGTGTAGTTTTCCCTTGTGAACTTTTGCAACAGCACGTGAACATCTGCTGTGCACATTCTTTAAGTAGTGGATTGATTCAATGGATTTAACTCAGTGTATTTTTCCCTTGTGAACTTTAGCAACTGCACGTAAACTTCAGCTGTGGAAGTTCATTAGGTAGTGGGTTGTTTCAATAGATGTAACACAGTGTATTTTTCCATTGTAAACTTTTGCAACTGCAACTAAACTTCAGCAATGCAAGTTCTTTAGGTAGTGGGTTACAGTAGATTTAACTCAGTGTATTTTTCTCTTGTGAAGTTTTGTAAGTGCAAGTGAACTTCAGCTGTGCACGTTCTTTAGGTAGTGTGTTTCTATAGATTAAACTCAGTGTATTTTTCCCTTGTGAACTTTTGCAACTGCAAGTTAACTTCAGCTGTGCAAGTTCTTTAGGTAGTGGGTTTCAGTAGATTTAAATCCCTGTATTTTTCCTTGTGAACTTTTGCAACTGAAAGTGAACTTCAGCTGTGCAAGTTCTTTTGGTAGTGGGTTGTTTCAGTAGATTTAACTCAGTGTATTTTTCTCTTGTGAACTTTTACAACTGCAAGTGAACTTTAGCTGTGGAAGTTCTTTAGGTAGTGGGTTGTTTCAATAGATTTAACTCAGTGTATTTTTCCCTTTTGAACTTTTGCAACTGCAAATGAACTTCAGCTGTGCAAGGTCTTTAGGTAGTGGGTTTTTTAGTAGATTTTACTCAGTGCATTTTTCTCTTGTGAAGTTTTGCAACTGCAAGTGAACTTCAACTGTGCAAGTTATTTAGGTAGTGGATTTTAGTAGATTTAACTCAGTGTATTTTTCCCCTGTGAACTTTTGCAACTGCATGTGTACTTCTGCTGTGCAAGTTCTTTAGGTAGTGGGTTGTTTCAATGGATTTAACTCGGTGTATTTTTTCTTCTGAACTTTTATAGCTGCATGTTAACTTCAGCTGTGGAACTTCTTTAGGTAGTGAGTTGTTTCAGTAGATTTAACACAGTGTATTTTTCCTTGTAAACTTTTGCAACTGGAAGTGAACTTCAGCTGCACAAGTTCTTTAGGTAGTGGGTTGTTTCAATACATTTCACTCAGTGTATTTTCCCTTGTGAACTTTTGCAACTGCAAGTGAACTTCAGCTGTGCAAGTTATTTAGGTAGTGGGTTTTAGTAGATTTAACTCAATGTATTTTTCCCTTGTGAACTGTTGCAACTGCAAGTGAACTTCTGCCGTGGAAGTTCTTTAGGTAGTGGTTTTTTTCAATGGATTTACCGCAGTGTATTTTTCCCTAGTAAACTTTTGCAACTGCATGTGAGCTTCAGCTGTGTAAGTTCTTTAGGTAGTGGTTTTTTTAGTAGATTTTATTCAGTGTATTTTTGTCATGTGACATTTTGCAACTGCAAGTGAACTTCAGCTGTGCAAGTTATTTAGGTAGTGGGTTTCAGTAGATTTAACTCAGTGTATTTTTCCCTTGTGAACTTTTGCAACTGCATGTGAACTTCTGCTGTGCAAGTTCTTTAGGTTGTGGGTTGTTTCTATAGATTTAACTCAGTGTATTTTCCCTTGTGATCTTTTGCAAATGCAAGTGAACTTCAGCTGTGC
Organism: Protopterus annectens; assembly: GCF_019279795.1. Taxonomy (NCBI): domain Eukaryota; kingdom Metazoa; phylum Chordata; order Ceratodontiformes; family Protopteridae; genus Protopterus; species Protopterus annectens. The sequence goes on along the minus strand of NC_056734.1, from coordinate 722,877,186 downwards.
CAGCTCTTTAGGTAGTCGGTTGTTTCAGTAGATTTAACTCAGTGTATTTTTCCCTTGTGATCTTTTGCAATTGAAAGTGAACTTCAGCTGTGCAAGTTTTTTAGGTAGTGGATTATTTCAGTAGATTTAATTCATTGTATTTTTCTCTTGTGAACTTTTGCAACTGCAAGTGAACTTCAGTTGTGCAAGTTATTTAGGTAGGTGGGTGTCAGTAGATTTAACTCAGTGTATTTTTCCCTTGTGAACTTTTGCAGCTGCAAGTGAACTTCAGCTGTGCAGGTTCGCTAGGTAATGGGTTTCAGTAGATTTAACTCAGTGTATTTTTCCCTTGTGAACTTTTGCAACTGAAAGTGAACTTCAGCTGTGCAAGTGTTTTATGTAGTGGGTTGTTTCAGTAGATTTAATTCACTGTATTTTTCTCTTGTGAACTTTTGCAACTGGAAGTGAACTTCAGCTATGCAGGTTATTTAGGTAGTGGATTGTTTCAGTAAATTTAACTCAGTGTATTTTTCCCTTGTGAACTTTTGCAACTGCACATGAACTTCTGCTGTGCACATTCTTTAGGTAGTGGGCTGTTTCAATGGATTTAACTCAGTGTATTTTTCCCTTGTGAAATTTTGCAACTGCACTTTAACTTCAGCTGTGGAAGTTCTTTAGGTAGTGGGTCATTTAAATCAGTGTATTTTTTCCTTGTCAACTTTTGCAGCTGCAACTGAACTTCAGATTTGCAAGTTCTTTAGGTAGTGGATTGTTTCAAAAGATTAAACTCAGTGTATTTTCCCTTGTGACTTTTGCAACTGCAAGTGAACTTCAGCTGTGCCAGCTCTTTAGGTAGTGGGTTGTTTCAATAGTTTTAACTCAGTGCATTTTTCCCTTGTTTACTTTTGCAGCTGCAAGTGAACTTCAGCTGTACAAGTTCTTTAGGTAGTGAGTTCTTTCAGTAGATTTAAGTCACTCTATGTTTTCACTGGTACTTTTGCAACTGCAAGTGAGCTTCAGCTGTTGATGTTCTTTAGGTAGTGGGTTGTTTCAGTAGATTTCACTCAGTGTATTTTTCCCTTGTGAACTTTTGCAAAGGCAAGTCAACTTCAGCTGTGCAAGTTATTTACATAATGGGTTTTAGTGGATTTACTCTATGTATATTTCCCTTGTGAACTTTTGCAACTGCAAGTGACCTTCAGCTGTGCAAGTTTTTATGGTAGTGGGTTGTTTCAATACATTTAACTCATTACATTTTTCCCTAGTGTACTTTTGCATCTGCAAGTGAACTTCAGCTGTGCAAGTTCTTTAGGTAGTGGGTTGTTTCAGTAGATTTAACTCCGTATATTTTTCCCTTGTGAACTTTTGCAGCTGCAAGTGTACTTCAGCTGTGCAAGTTTTTTTTGGTAGTTGGTTGTTTCAGTAGATTTAACTCAGTTTCATTTTCCCTTGTGAACTTTTGCAACTGCAAGTCAACTTCAGCTGTGCAAGTTATTTACATAGTGGGTTTTAGTGGATTTGACTCGGCACATGAACATCTGCTTTGCAAGTTCTTTAGGTAGTGGGTTGTTTCAATGGCGTTAACTCAGTGTATTTTTCCCCTGTGAACTTTTGCAACTGCAGGTGAACTTCAGCTGTGGAAGTTCTTTAGGTAGTGGGCTTTTCAATAGATTTAACACAGTGTTTTTTTCCCTTGTGAACTTTTGCAAATGCAAGTCAACTTCAGCTGTGCAAGTTATTTACATAGTGGGTTTTAGTAGATTTGACTCGGTGTATTTTTCCCTTGTGAACTTTTGCAACTGCAAGTGAACTTCAGCTGTGCATGTTTTTATGGTACTGGGTTGTTTCAATAGATTTAACTCAGTGTATTTTTCTCTTGTGAACTTTTGCAACCTCACATGAACTTCAGCTTTGCAAGTTACTTAGGCAGTGGGTTTCAGTTGATTTAATTCATTGATTTAATTCATTGAATTTTTCCATTGTGAACTTTTTCAACTTCAAGTGAACTTCAGTGTATTTTTTCCTTGTGAACTTTTTCACCTGCAAGTGAACTTCAGCTGTGCAAGTTACTTAGGTAGTGGGTTTCAGTAGATTTAACTAAGTTTTTTTCCCTTGTGAACTTTTGTAACTTTGGTGGCACAGTGGTTAACGTTGTCGCCTCACAGCAAGAGGTTCTCCAGTTCAATTCTCGGCTGGGGTGCCTTCTGTGTGAAGTTTGCATGTTTTCCCTGTGTTCATGTGGGTTTCCTCCTGGCACTCCGGTTTCCACCCACATTCCAAAGACATGCATCTGGAGCATTTCTCCCCAGGCCTCTGCTGAAAACCGGCTCTGTGGAACCTAGTTGGACTTTCCAGGTCAACAAATGATAAATAAACTGCAAGTGAACTTTAGCTGTGGAAATTCTTTAGGTAGTGGGTTGATTCTAAAGAATTAACTCAGTGTATTTTCCCTTGTGAACTTTTGCAACTGAAAGTGAACTTCAGCTGTGCAAGTGTTTTAGGTAGTGGGTTGTTTCAGTAGATTTAATTCACTGTATTTTTCTCTTGTGAACTTTTGCAACTGCAAGTGAACTTCAGCTATGCAAGTTATTTAGGTAGTGGATTGTTTCAGTAGATTTAACTCAGTGCATTTTTCCCTTGTTTACTTTTGCAGCTGCAAGTGAACTTCAGCTGTGCAAGTTCTTTAGGTACTGGGTTGTTTCAGTAGATTTAACTCAGTGTATTTTTCTCTTATGAACTTTTGCAACTACAAGTGAACTTCAGCTGTGCAAGAACTTTAGGTAGTGGGTTGTTTCAGTAGATTCAATTCAGCATATTTTTCTCTTATGAACTTTTGCAAATACAAGTGAACTTCAGCTGTAGAAGTTCTTTAGATAATGGGTTATTTCAATAAATTTCACTCAGTGTATTTTTCCCATGTGAACTTTTGCAAATGCCATTGAACTTCAGCTGTGCAAGTTCTTTAGGTAGTGTGTTTTTTCAGTAGATTTTACTCAGTGTATTTTTCTCTTATGAAGTTTTGCAGCTGCAACTGAACTTTAGCTGTGGAACTTTTTTAGGTAGTGGGTGTTTTAATAAATTTAACACAGTGGATTTTTCACATTTATAATTTTGCAACTGCAAGTGAACTTCAGCTGCACAAGTTATTTAGGTAGTGGTTGTTTCAGTAGATTAAACTCAGTATATTTTTCCCTTGTGAACTTTTACAACTGTAAGTGAACTTCAACTGTGAAAGTTCTTTCAATAGTCTATTGTTTCAGTAGATTTAACTGAGTGTATTTTACTCTTATGAACTTTAGCAACTGCAAATGAACTTCAGCTGTGCAAGTTCTTTAGGTAGTGGGTTGTTTCAATAGATTTAACTCAGTGTATTTTTCTCTTGTGAAATTTTGCAACCTCACATGAACTTCAGCTTTGCAAGTTACTTAGGCAGTGGGTTTCAGTTGATTTAATTCATTGAATTTTTCCATTGTGAACTTTTTCAACTTCAAGTGAACTTCAGTGTATTTTTTCCTTGTGAACTTTTTCACCTGCAAGTGAACTTCAGCTGTGCAAGTTACTTAGGTAGTGGGTTTCAGTAGATTTAACTGAGTTTTTCTCCCTTGTTAACTTTTGTAACTTTGGGTGGCACGATTGTGCAGTGGTTAACATTGTCGCCTCACATCAAGATGTTCTCCGGTTCGATTCCCGGTTGCGGTGCCTTCTGTGTGGAGTTTGCATGTTCTCCCTGTGTTCACGTGGGTTTCCTCCCACATTCCAAAGACATGCATCTGGTGCATTTCTCCTCTGGCCTCCACTGAAAACAGGCTATGTGGAACCTAGTCAGACTTTCCTGGTCAACAAATGATAAATAAACTGCAAGTGAACTTTAGCTGTGGAAATTCTTTACGTAGTGGGTTGATTCAATAGATTTAACTCGGTGTATTCTTCTCTTGTGAACTTTTGCAACTGGACTTCTGATGTGCAAGTTCTTTAGGTAGTAGGTTGTTTCAGTAGATTTTCTTTAGGTAGTAGGTTGTTTCAGTAGATTTAACTCAGTGTATTTTTCCTTTGTGAACTTTTGCAACTGCAAGTGAACTTCAGCTGTGCAAGTTCTCTAGATAATGGGTTTCAGTAGATTTAAATCAGTGTATTTTTCCCTTGTGAACTTTTGCAACTACAAGTGAACTTCAGCTGTGCATGTTCTTTAGGTAGTGGGTTGTTTCAATGAATTTAACTCAGTGTATTTTTCACTTGTGAACTTTTGCAACTGCACGTGAACTTCTGCTGTGCACATTTTTTAGGTAGTGGGTTGTTTCAATGGATTTAACTCAGTGTATTTTTCCCTTGTGAAATTTTGCAACTGCACCTTAACTTCAGCTGTGGAAGTTCTTGAGGTAGTGGGCCATTTCAACAGATTTAACTCAGTGTATTTTTCCCTTGTGAACTTTTGCAACTGCAAGTGAACTTCAGCTGTGCAAGTTCTTTAGGTAGTGGGTTGTTTCAATAGATTTAACTCAGTGTATTTTTCTCTTGTGAATGTTTGCAACTGAACTTCAGCTGTGAAAGTTCTTTAGGTAGTGTGTTGTTTCAGTAGATTTAAATCAGTGTACTTTTCCCTTGTTAACTTTTGAAACTGCAAATTAACTTCTGATGTGCAAGTTCTTTAGGTACTGGGTTGTTTCAATAGATTTAACTCGGTGTATTTTTCCTTTGTGAACCTTTGCAACTGCAAGTGAACTTCAGCTGTGCAAGATCTGTAGGTAATGGGTTTCAGTAGGTTTACCTCAGTGTATTTTTCCCTTGAGAACTTTTTTAACTTCAAGTGAACTTCAGCTGTGCATGTTCTTTAGGTAGTGGGTTGTTTCAGTAGATTTTACTCAGTGTATTTTTCTCTTATGAAGTTTTGCAACTGCAACTGAACTTTAGCTGTGGAACTTTGTTAGGTAGGGGGTGTTTTAATAGATTTAACACAGTGGATTTTTCACTTTTATAATTTTGGAACTGCAAGTGAACTTCAGCTGCACAAGTTCTTTAGGTAGTGTTGTTTCAATAGATTAAACTCAGTATATTTTTCCCTTGTGAACTTTTACAACTGTAAGTGAACTTCAGCTGTGCAAGTTCTTTCAATAGTCTATTGTTTCAGTAGATTTAACTGAGTGTATTTTACTCTTGTGAACTTTAGCAACTTCAAATGAACTTCAGCTGTGCAAGTTCTTTAGGTAGTGGGGTATTTCAATAGATTTAACTCGGTGGATTTTTCCCTTGTGTACTTTTGCAGCTGCAAGTGAACTTCAGCTGTGCAAGTTCTGTAGGTAGGAGGGGTTGGTAGATTTAACTCAATGTATGTTTCCCTTGTGAAATTTTGCAACTGCAAGTGAACTTGTGCAAGTTCTGTAGGTAGTGGGTTTTTTCAATAGATTTAACTCTGTGTATTTTTCTCTTGTGAACTTTTGCAACTGAACTTCTGCTGTGTAAGTTCTTTATGTAGTGAGTTGTTTCAGTAGATTTAAATCAGTGTACTTTTTCCCTTGTGAACCTTTGCAAGGGAACTTCAGCTGTGCAAGTTCTCTAGGTAATGGGTTTCAGTAGATTTAACTCGGTGTATTTTTCCCTTGTGCACTTTTGCAACTGCAAGTGAACTTCAGCTGTGCGTGTTCTTTAGGTAGTGGGTTGTTTCAATGAATTTAACTCGGTGTATTTTTCCCTTGTGAAATTTTGCAACAGCATGTGAACTTCTGCTGTGCAAGTTCTTTAGGTAGTGGGTCATTTCAATAGATTTAACTCAGTGTTTTTTTCCCTTGTGAACTATTGCAACTGCAAGTGAACTTCAGCTGTGCAAGTTCTTTAATAGTGTGTTGCTTTAATAGATTTAACTCAGTTTATTTTCCCTTGTGAACTTTTGCAACTGCAAGTGAACTTCAGCTGTGCAAGTTCATTAGGTAGTGGGTTGTTTCTGTTTATTTAACTCAGTGTATTTGTGAACTTCTGCAACTGCAAGAGAACTTCAGCTTTGCAAGTTCTTTAGGTAGTGGGTTTCAGTAGATTTAACTCAGTGTATTTTTCCCTTGTGAACTTTTGCAACTGCAAGTGAACTTCAGCTGTGCAAGTTCTTTAGGTAGTGGGTTGTTTCAAAAGATTTAACTCAGTGCATTTTCCCTTATGAATTTTGTAACTGCAAGTGAACTTGTGCAAGTTCTTTAGGTAGTGGGTTGTTTCAATAGATTTAACTCTGTGTATTTTTCCCTTGTGAACTTTTGCAACTGCAAGTGAACTTCAGCTGTGCAAGTTCTTTAGGTAGTGGGTTGTTTCAGTAGATTTAAATCAGTGTACTTTTCCCTTGTTAACTTTTGAAACTGCAAATGAACTTCATCTGTGCAAGTTCTTTAGGTACTGGGTTGTTTCAATAGATTTAACTCAGTGTATTTTTCCCTTGTGAACCTTTGCAGCTCCAACTGAACTTCAGCTGTGCAAGTTCTCTAGGTAGTGGGTTGTTTCAATGAATTCAACTCAGTGTATTTTTCCCTTGTTAACTTTTGCAACTGCACGTGAACTTTTGCTGTGCACATTCTTTAGGTGGTGTGTTATTTCAATGGATTTAACTCGGTGTATTTTTCCCTTGTGAAATTTTGCAACTGCACCTTAACTTCAGCTGTGGAAGTTCTTTAGGTAGTGGGTTGTTTCAATAGATTTAACGCAGTGTATTTTTTCCTTGTAAACTTTTGCAACTGCAACTGAACTTCAGTTCTGCAAGTTCTTTAGGTAGTGGGTTACAGTAGATTTAACTCCGTGTATTTTTCTCTTATGAAGTTTTGTACATGCAAATGAACTTCAGCTGTGCACATTCTTTAGGTAGTGTGTTTCTATACATTAAACTCAGTGTATTTTTCCCTTGTGAACTTTTGCAACTGCAAGTGAACTTCAGCTGTGCAAGTTCTTTAGGTAGTGGGTTGTTTCAGTAGATTTAACTCAGTGTATTTTTCCTTGTGAAATTTTGCAACTGCAAGTGAACTTCAGCTGTGCAAGTTCTTTAGGTAGTGGGTTGTTTCAGTAGATTTAACTCAGTGTATTTTTCTCTTGTGAACTTTTGCAACTGCAAGTGAACTTCAGCTGTGCAAGTTCTTTAGGTAGTGGGTTGTTTCAATAGATTTAACTCAGTGTATTTTTCCCTTGTGAACTTTTGCAACTGCAAATGAACTTCAGCTCTGCAAGGTCTTTAGGTAGTGTTTTTTTTAGTAGATTTTACTCAGTATATTTTTCTCTTGTGAAGTTTTGCAACTGCAAGTGAACTTCAACTGTGCAAGTTATTTAGGTAGTGAATTTTAGTAGATTTAAATCAGTGTATTTTACCCCTGTGAACTTTTGCAACTGCAAGTGAACTTCAGCTGTGCAAGTTCTTTAGGTAGTGGGTTGTTTCAAAAGATTTAACTCAGTGCATTTTCCCTTATGAATTTTGTAACTGCAAGTGAACTTGTGCAAGTTCTTTAGGTAGTGGGTTGTTTCAATAGATTTAACTCTGTGTATTTTTCTCTTGTGAACTTTTGCAACTGAACTTCAGCTGTGCAAGTTCTTTAGGTAGTGGGTTGTTTCAGTAGATTTAAATCAGTGTATTTTTCCCTTGTGAACTTTTGCAACTGCAAGTGAACTTCAGCTGTGCAAGTTCTTTAGGTAGTGGGTTGTTTCAATAGATTTAACTCAGTGTATTTTTCCCTTGTGAACTTTTGCAACTGCAAGTGAACTTCAGCTGTGCAAGTTCTTTAGGTAGTGGGTTGTTTCAATGAATTTAACTCAGTGTATTTTTCCCTTGTGAACTTTTGCAACTGCAAGTGAACTTCAGCTGTGCAAGTTCTTTAGGTAGTGGGTTGTTTCAATGGCTTTAACACAGTGTATGTTTCCCTTGTGAACTTTTGCAACTGCAAGTGAACTTCTGCTGTGGAAGTTCTTTAGGTAGTGGGTTGTTTCAATAGATTTAACGCAGTGTATTTTTCCCTTGTAAACTTTTGCAACTGCAACTGAACTTCAGCTGTGCAAGTTCTTTAGGTAGTGGGTTTCAGTAGATTTAACTCAGTGTATTTTTCCCTTGTGAACTTTTGCAACTGCAAGTGAACTTCAGCTGTGCACGTTCTTTAGGTAGTGTGTTGCTTTTATAGATTTAACTCAGTGTATTTTCCCTTGTGAACTTTTGCAACTGCAAGTGAACTTCAGCTGTGCAAGTTCTTTAGGTAGTGGGTTGTTTCAGTAGATTTAACTCAGTGTATTTTTTCCCTTGTGAACTTTTGCAACTGAAAGTGAACTTCAGCTGTGCAAGTTCTTTAGGTAGTGGGTTGTTTCAGTAGATTTAACTCAGTGTATTTTTCTCTTGTGAACTTTTGCAACTGCAAGTGAACTTCAGCTGAGCAAGTGTTTTAGGTAGTGATTTGTTTCAGTAGATTTAACTCAGTGTATTTTTCCTTGTGAACTTTTGCAACTGCAAGTGAACTTCAGCTGTGCAAGTTCTTTAGGTAGTGGGTTGTTTCTATAGATTTAACTCAGTGTATTTTCCCTTGTGAACTTTTGCAACTGCAAGTGAACTTCAGCTGTGTAAGTTCTTTAGGTAGTGTTTTTTTTAGTAGATTTAACTCAGTGTATTTTTCCCTTGTGAACTTTTGCAACTGCATGTGAATTTCTGCTGTGCAAGTTCTTTAGGTCGTGGGTTGTTTAAATGGATTTAACTTAGTGTATTTTTCCTTGTGAACTTTTCCAACTGCACGTTAACTTCAGCTGTGGAACTTCTTTAGGTAGTGGGTTGTTTCTATAGATTTAACTCAGTGTATTTTCCCTTGTGATCTTTTGCAACTGCAAGTGAACTTCAGCTGTGCAAGTTATTTAGGTAGTGGGTTTCAGTAGATTTAACTCAGTGTATTTTTCCCTTGTGAACTTTTGCAACTGCAAGTGAACTTCAGCTGTGGAACTTCTTTAGGTAGTGGGTTGTTTCTATAGATTTAACTCAGTGTATTTTCCCTTGTGAACTTTTGCAACTGCAAGTGAACTTCAGCTGTGCAAGTTCTTTAGGTAGTGGGTTGTTTCAGTAGATTTAACTCAGTGTATTTTTCCCTTGTGAACTTTTGCAACTGCAAGTGAACTTCAGCTGTGCAAGTTCTTTAGGTAGTGGCTTGTTTCAGTAGATTTAATTCAGGATATTTTCCTCTAGTGAACTTTTGCAACTGCAAGTGAACTTCAGCTGTGCAAGTTCTTTAGGTAGTGGGTTGTTTCAGTAGATTTAACTCAGTGTATTTTTCCCTTGTGAACTTTTGCAACTGCAAGTGAACTTCAGCTGTGCAAGTTCTTTAGGTAGTGGGTTGTTTCAGTAGATTTAACTCAGTGTATTTTCCCTTGTGAACTTTTGCAACTCCAAGTGAACTTCAGCTGTGGAAGTTCTTTAGGTAGTGGGTTGTTTCAGTAGATTTAACTCACTATATTTTTTCCTTGTGAACTTTTGCAACTGCAAGTGAACTTCAGCTGTGCCAGCTCTTTAGGTAGTGGGTTGTTTCAGTAGATTTAATTCAGTGTATTTTTCCCTTGTGAACTTTTGCAACTGCAAGTGAACTTCAGCTGTGCAAGTTCTTTAGGTAGTGTGTTTTTTTCAGTAGATTTAGCTCATTGCATTTTTTTCCTTGTGTTCTTTTGCAGCTGCAAGTGAACTTCAGCTGTACAAGTTCTTTAGGTAGTGGGTTGTTTCCATAGATTTAACTCCGTGCATTTTTCCCTTCTGTACTTTTACATTTGCAAGTGAACTTCAGCTGTGCAAGTTCTTTAGGTAATGCATTGTTTCAATAGATTTAACTCCGTGTATTTTCCCTTGTAAACTTTTTCAACTGCAAGTGAACTTCAGCTGTGCAAGTTCTTTAGGTAGTGGGTTGTTTCAATAGATTTAACTCAGTGTATTTTTCCCTTGTAAACTTTTGCATCTGTAAGTGAGCTTCGGCTGTGTAAGTTCTTTAGGTAGTGAGTTGTTTCAGTAGATTTTACTCAGTGTATTTTTCCCTTGTGAACTTTTGCAACTGCAAGTGAACTTCAGCTGTGCAAGTTCTTTAGGTAGTGGGTTGTTTCAGTAGATTTAACTCAGTGTATTTTTCCCTTGTGAACTTTTGCAACTGCAAGTGAACTTCAGCTGTGCAAGTTCTTTAGGTAGTGGGTTGTTTCAGTAGATTTAACTCAGTGTATTTTTCCCTTGTGAACTTTTGCAACTGCAAGTGAACTTCAGCTGTGCAAGTTCTTTAGGTAGTGGGTTGTTTCAATAGTTTTAACTCAGTGTATTTTTCCCTCTGAACTTTTGCAGCTGAAAGTGAACTTCAGCTGTGCAAGTTCTTTAGGTAGTGGGTTGTTTCAGTAGATTTAACTCAGTGTATTTTTCCCTTGTGAACTTTTGCAACTGCAAGTGAACTTCAGCTGTGCAAGTTCTTTAGGTAGTGGGTTGTTTCAGTAGATTTAACTCAGTGTATTTTCCCTTGTGAACTTTTGCAACTGCAAGTGAACTTCATCTGTGCAAGTTATTTAGGTAGTGGGTTTTAGTAGATTTAACTCAGCTTGGCAAGTTCTTTAGGTAGTGGGTTGTTTCAATAGATTTAACTCAGTGTATTTTTCCCTTGTGAACTTTTGCAACTGCAAGTGAACTTCAGCTGTGCAAGTTCTTTAGGTAGTGGGTTGTTTCAATAGATTTAACTCAGTGTATTTTTCCCTTGTGAACTTTTGCAACTGCAAGTGAACTTCAGCTGTGCAAGTTATTTAGGTAGTGGGTTTCAGTAGATTTAACTCAGTGTATTTTTCCCTTGTGAACTTTTGCAACTGCAAGTGAACTTCAGCTGTGCAAGTTCTTTAGGTAGTGGGTTGTTTCAATAGATTTAACTCAGTGTATTTTTCTCTTGTGAACTTTTGCAACTGCAAGTGAACTTCAGCTGTGCAAGTTCTTTAGGTAGTGGGTTACAGTAGATTTAACTCAGTGTATTTTTCCATTGTGAACTTTTGTAACTGCAAGTGAACTTCAGCTGTGCACAATCTTTAGATAGTGTGTTGTTTCTATAGATTTAACTCAGTGTATTTTTCCCTTGTGAACTTTTGCAACTGCAAGTGAACTTCAGCTGTGCAAGTTCTTTAGGTAGTGGTTGTTTCTATAGATTTAACTCGGTGTATGTTTCCCTTGTGAACTTTTACAACTGCAAGTGAACTTCAGCAAGTTCTCCAGTTCTTTAGGGTGTGTGTGAAGTTTGCATGTTTTCCTGTGTATTTTCCTTGTGTACTTTTGCAACTGCAAGTGAGCTTCAGCTGTGCAAGTTCTTTAGGAAGTGGGTTGTTTCAATAGCTTTAACTCAGTGCATTTTCCCTTGTGTACTTTTGCAACTGCAAGTGAACTTCAGCTGTGCAAGTTCTTTAGGTAGTGGGTTGTTTCAATAGATTTAACTCAGTGTATTTTTCCCTTGTGAACTTTTGCAACTGCAAGTGAACTTCAGCTGTGCACATTCTTTAGGTAGTGGGTTGTTTCAGTAGATTTAACTCAGTATATTTTTCCCTTGTGAACTTTTGCAACTGCAAGTGAACTTCAGCTGTGCAAGTTCTTTAGGTAGTGGGTTGTTTCAGTTGATTTAACTCAGTGTATTTTTTCCCTTGTGAACTTTTGCAACTGCAAGTGAACTTCAGCTGTGCAAGTTCTTTAGGTAGTGGGTTGTTTCAGTAGATTTAACTCAGTGTATTTTTCCCTTGTGAACTTTTGCAACTGCAAGTGAACTTCAGCTGTGCAAGTTCTTTAGGTAGTGGGTTGTTTCAATAGATTTAACTCAGTGTATTTTTCCCTTGTGAACTTTTGCAACTGCAAGTGAACTTCAGCTGTGCAAGTTCTTTAGGTAGTGGGTTGTTTCAGTAGATTTAACTCAGTGTATTTTTCCCTTGTGAACTTTTGCAACTGCAAGTGAACTTCAGCTGTGCAAGTTCTTTAGGTAGTGGGTTGTTTCAATAGATTTAACTCAGTGTATTTTTCCCTTGTGAACTTTTGCAACTGCAAGTGAACTTCAGCTGTGCAAGTTCTTTAGGTAGTGGGTTGTTTCAGTAGATTTAACTCAGTGTATTTTTCCCTTGTGAACTTTTGCAACTGCAAGTGAACTTCAGCTGTGCAAGTTCTTTAGGTAGTGGGTTGTTTCAGTAGATTTAACTCAGTGTATTTTTCCCTTGTGAACTTTTGCAACTGCAAGTGAACTTCAGCTGTGCAAGTTCTTTAGGTAGTGGGTTGTTTCAATAGATTTAACTCAGTGTATTTTTCTCTTGTGAACTTTTGCAACTGCAAGTGAACTTCAGCTGTGCAAGTTCTTTAGGTAGTGGGTTGTTTCAGTAGATTTAACTCAGTGTATTTTTCCCTTGTGAACTTTTGCAACTGCAAGTGAACTTCAGCTGTGCAAGTTCTTTAGGTAGTGGGTTGTTTCAGTAGATTTAACTCAGTGTATTTTTCCTTGTGAACTTTTGCAACTGCAAGTGAACTTCAGCTGTGCAAGTTCTTTAGGTAGTGGGTTTCAGTAGATTTAACTCAGTTTTTTTTCACTTGTGAACTTTTGCAACTGCAAGTGAACTTCAGCTGTGCAAGTTCTTTTGGTAGTGGGTTTATTTAACTCAGTGTATTTGTGAACTTCTGCAACTGCAAGAGAACTTCAGCTTGGCAAGTTCTGTAGGTAGTGGGTTGTTTTAATAGATTTAACTCAGTGTATTTTTCCCTTGTGAACTTTTGCAACTGCAAGTGAACTTCAGCTGTGCAAGTTCTTTAGGTAGTGGGTTGTTTCAGTAGATTTAACTCAGTGTATTTTTCCCTTGTGAACTTTTGCAACTGCAAGTGAACTTCAGCTGTGCAAGTTCTTTAGGTAGTGGGTTGTTTCAATAGATTTAACTCAGTGTATTTTTCCCTTGTGAACTTTTGCAACTGCAAGTGAACTTCAGCTGTGCAAGTTCTTTAGGTAGTGGGTTGTTTCAGTAGATTTAACTCAGTGTATTTTTCCCTTGTGAACTTTTGCAACTGCAAGTGAACTTCAGCTGTGCAAGTTCTTTAGGTAGTGGGTTGTTTCAATAGATTTAACTCAGTGTATTTTTCCCTTGTGAACTTTTGCAACTGCAAGTGAACTTCAGCTGTGCAAGTTCTTTAGGTAGTGGGTTGTTTCAATAGATTTAACTCAGTGTATTTTTCCCTTGTGAACTTTTGCAACTGCAAGTGAACTTCAGCTGTGCAAGTTCTTTAGGTAGTGGGTTGTTTCAATAGATTTAACTCAGTGTATTTTCCCTTGTGAACTTTTGCAACTGCAAGTGAACTTCAGCTGTGCAAGTTCTTTAGGTAGTGGGTTGTTTCAATAGATTTAACTCAGTGTATTTTTCCCTTGTGAACTTTTGTAACTGCAAGTGAACTTAAGCTCTGCAAGTTCTTTAGGTACTGGGTTGTTTCTATAGATTTAACTCGGTGTATTTTCCCTTGTGAACTTTAGCAAATGCAAGTGAACTTGAGCTGTGCAAGCTCTTTAGGTAGTTGGCTGCTTCAGTAGATGTAACTCAGTGTATTTTTCCTTGTGAACTTTTGCAACTGGAAGTGAACTTCAGCTGTGCAAGTTCTTTAGGTAGTGGGTTGTTTCAATAGATTTAACTCCATTTATTTTTCCCTTGTGAACTTTTTCAACTGCAAGTGAACTTCAGCTGTGCAAGTTCTTTAGGTAGTGGGTTGTTTCAATAGATTTAACTCAGTGTATTTTCCCTTGTGAACTTTTGCAACTGCAAGTGAACTTCAGCTGTGCAAGTTCTTTAGGTAGTGGGTTGTTTCAGTAGATTTAACTCAGTGTATTTTTCCCTTGTGAACTTATGCAACTGCAAGTAAATTTCAGCTGTGCAAGTTCTTTAGGTAGTGGGTTGTTTCAAAAGATTTAACTCAGTGTATTTTCCTTGTGAGTTTTGCAACTGCAAGAGAACTTCAGCTTGGCAAGTTCTGTAGGTAGTGGGTTGTTTTAATAGATTTAACTCAGTGTATTTTCCCTTGTGAACTTTTGCAACTGCAAGTGAACTTCAGCTGTGCAAGTTCTTTAGGTAGTGGGTTGTTTCAATAGATTTAACACAGTTTTTTTTTTCCCTTGTGAACTTTTGCAACTGCAAGTGAACTTCAGCTGTGCAAGTTCTTTAGGTAGTGGGTTGTTTCAATAGATTTAACTCAGTGTATTTTTCCCTTGTGAACTTTTGCAACTGCAACTGAACTTCAGCTTTGCAAGTTCTTTAGGTAGTGGGTTTCAGTAGATTTAACTCAGTGTATTTTTCCCTTGTGAACTTTTGCAACTGCAAGTGAACTTCAGCTGTGCAAGTTCTTTAGGTAGTGGGTTGTTTCAAAAGATTTAACTCAGTGTATTTTCCCTTGTGACTTTTGCAACTGCAAGTGAACTTCAGCTGTGCAAGTTCTTTAGGTAGTGGGTTGTTTCAATAGATTTAACTCAGTGTATTTTCCCTTGTGAACTTTTGCAACTGCAAGTGAACTTCAGCTGTGCAAGTTCTTTAGGTAGTGGGTTGTTTCAATAGATTTAACTCAGTGTATTTTCCCTTGTGAACTTTTGCAACTGCAAGTGAACTTCAGCTGTGCAAGTTCTTTAGGTAGTGGGTTGTTTCAATAGATTTAACTCAGTGTATTTCTCTTGTGAACTTTTGCAACTGCAAGTGAACTTCAGCTGTGCAAGTTCTTTAGGTAGTGGGTTGTTTCAGTAGATTTAACTCAGTGTATTTTTCCCTTGTGAACTTTTGCAACTGCAAGTGAACTTCAGCTGTGCAAGTTCTTTAGGTAGTGGGTTGTTTCAATAGATTTAACTCAGTGTATTTTTCCCTTGTGAACTTTTGCAACTGCAAGTGAACTTCAGCTGTGCAAGTTCTTTAGGTAGTGGGTTGTTTCAATAGATTTAACTCAGTGTATTTTCCCTTGTGAACTTTTGCAACTGCAAGTGAACTTCAGCTGTGCAAGTTCTTTAGGTAGTGGGTTGTTTCAGTAGATTTAACTCAGTGTATTTTTCCCTTGTGAACTTTTGCAACTGCAAGTGAACTTCAGCTGTGCAAGTTCTTTAGGTAGTGGGTTGTTTCAATAGATTTAACTCAGTGTATTTTTCCCTTGTGAACTTTTGCAACTGCAAGTGAACTTCAGCTGTGCAAGTTCTTTAGGTAGTGGGTTGTTTCAATGAATTTAACTCAGTGTATTTTTCCCTTGTGAACTTTTGCAACTGCAAGTGAACTTCAGCTGTGCAAGTTCTTTAGGTAGTGGGTTGTTTCAATAGATTTAACTCAGTGTATTTTTCCCTTGTGAACTTTTGCAACTGCAAGTGAACTTCAGCTGTGCAAGTTCTTTAGGTAGTGGGTTGTTTCAATAGATTTAACTCAGTGTATTTTCCCTTGTTAACTTTTGCAACTGCAAGTGAACTTCAGCTGTGCAAGTTCTTTAGGTAGTGGGTTGTTTCAGTAGATTTAACTCAGTGTATTTTTCCCTTGTGAACTTTTGCAACTGCAAGTGAACTTCAGCTGTGCAAGTTCTTTAGGTAGTGGGTTGTTTCAATAGATTTAACTCAGTGTATTTTTCCCTTGTGAACTTTTGCAACTGCAAGTGAACTTCAGCTGTGCAAGTTCTTTAGGTAGTGGGTTGTTTCAGTAGATTTAACTCAGTGTATTTTTCCCTGTGAACTTTTGCAACTGCAAGTGAACTTCAGCTGTGCAAGTTCTTTAGGTAGTGGGTTGTTTCAGTAGATTTACCTCAGTGTATTTTTCTCTTGTGAACTTTTGCAACTGCAAGTGAACTTCAGCTGTGCAAGTTCTTTAGGTAGTGGGTTGTTTCAATAGATTTAACTCGGTGCATTTTTCCCTTGTGCACTTTTGCAGCTGCAAGTGAACTTCAGCTGTGCAAGTTGTTTAGGGAGTGGGTTGTTTCAGTAGATTTAACTCAGTTTATTTTTCCCTTGTGAACTTTTGCAACTGCACATGAACTTCTGCTTTGCAAGTTCTTTAGGTAGTGGGTTGTTTCAGTGGCTTTAACTCTGTGTATTTTTCCCTTGTGAACTTTTTTAACTGCAAGTGAACTTCAGCTTTGCAGGAACTTTAGGTTGTGGGTGTTTTTTTTAGATTTAACTCAGTGTATTTTTCCTTGTGAAGTTTTGCAACTGCATGTGAACTTCAGCTGTGGAAGTTCTTTAGGTAGTGGGCTTTTCAATAGATTTAACACAGTGTATTTTTCCTTGTGAACTTTTGCAACTGCAAGTGAACTTCAGCTGTGCAAGTTCTTTAGGTAGTGGGTTGTTTCAGTAGATTTAACTCAGTGTATTTTTCCCTTGTGAACTTTTGCAACTGCAAGTGAACTTCAGCTGTGCAAGAACTTTAGGTAGTGGGTTGTTTCAATAGATTTAATTCAGTGTATTTTTCCCTTGTAAACTTTTGCAACTGCAAGTGTACTTCAGCTGTGCAAGTTCTTTAGGTAGTGGGTTATTTCAATAAATTTCACTTAGTGTATTTTTCATATGTGAACTTTTGCAAATGCCAGTGAACTTCAGCTGTGCAAGTTCTTTAGGTAGTCGTTGTTTCAATAGATTAAACAGTATACTTTTCCCTTGTGAACTTTTACAACTGTAAGTGAACTTCAGCTGTGCAAGTTCTTTAGGTAGTGGGTTGTTTCAATAGATTTAACTCAGTGTATTTTTTCTTGTGAACTTTTGCAACTGCAAGTGAACTTCAGCTGTGCAAGTTCTTTAGGTAGTGGGTTGTTTCAATAGATTTAACTCAGTGTATTTTTCCCTTGTGAACTTTTGCAACTGCAAGTGAACTTCAGCTGTGCAAGTTCTTTAGGTAGTGGGTTGTTTCAATAGATTTAACTCAGTGTATTTTTCCCTTGTGAACTTTTGCAACTGCAAGTGAACTTCAGCTGTGCAAGTTCTTTAGGTAGTGGGTTGTTTCAGTAGATTTAACTCAGTGTATTTTTCCCTTGTGAACTTTTGCAACTGCAAGTGAACTTCAGCTGTGCCAGTTCTTTAGGTAGTCGGTTGTTTCAGCTGATTTAACTCAGTGTATTTTTCCCTCTGAACTTTTGCAGCTGAAAGTGAACTTCAGCTGTGCAAGTTTTTTAGGTAGTGGGTTGTTTCAATAGATTTAACTCAGTGTATTTTCCCTTGTGAACTTTTGCAACTGCAAGTGAACTTCAGCTGTGCAAGTTCTTTAGGTAGTGGGTTGTTTCAGTAGATTTAACTCAGTGTATTTTTCCCTTGTGAACTTTTGCAACTGCAAGTGAACTTCAGCTGTGCAAGTTCTTTAGGTAGTGGGTTGTTTCAATAGATTTAACTCAGTGTATTTTTCCCTTGTGGACTTTTGCAACTGCAAGTGAACTTCAGCTGTGCAAGTTCTTTAGGTAGTGGGTTGTTTCAATAGATTTAACTTAGTGGATTTTTCCCTTGTGAACTTTTGCAACTGCAAGTGAACTTCAGCTCTGCATGTTCTTTAGGTAGTGGTTATCAGTAGATTTAACTCAGTGCATTTTTCCCTTGTGATCATTTGCAACTGAAGGTGAACTTCAGCTGTGCAAGTTCTTTAAGTAGTGGGTTGTTTCAGTAGATTTAACTCAGTGTATTTTTCCCTTGTGAACTTTTGCAACTGCACATGAACTTCAGCTGTGCAAGTTCTTTAGGTAGTGGGTTGTTTCAGTGGATTTAACTCAGTGTATTTTTCCCTTGTGAACTTTTGCAACTGCAAGTGAACTTCAGCTGTGCAAGTTCTTTAGGTAGTGGGTTGTTTCAATAGATTTAACTCAGTGTATTTTTCCCTTGTGAACTTTTGCAACTGCAAGTGAACTTCTGCTTTGCAAGTTCTTTAGGAAATGGTTGTTTCAATGGCTTTAACTCAGTGTATTTTTCCCTTCTGACCTTTTGTAACTGCAAGTGAACTTCAGCTGTGCAAGTTCTTTAGGTAGTGGGTTGTTTCAATAGATTTAACTCAGTGTATTTTTCCCTTGTGAACTTTTGCAACTGCAAGTGAACTTCAGCTGTGCAAGTTCTTTAGGTAGTGGGTTGTTTCAATAGATTTAACTCAGTGTATTTTCCCTTGTGAACTTTTGCAACTGCAAGTGAACTTCAGCTGTGCAAGTTCTTTAGGTAGTGGGTTGTTTCAGTAGATTTAACTCGGTGTATTTTTCCCTTGTGAACTTTTGCAACTGCAAGTGAACTTCAGCTGTGCAAGTTCTTTAGGTAGTGGGTTGTTTCAGTAGATTTAACTCAGTGTATTTTTCCCTTGTGAACTTTTGCAACTGCAAGTGAACTTCAGCTGTGCAAGTTCTTTAGGTAGTGGGTTGTTTCAATAGATTTAACTCAGTGTATTTTCCCTTGTGAACTTTTGCAACTGCAAGTGAACTTCAGCTGTGCACGTTCTTTAGGTAGTGGGTTGTTTCAATGGATTTAACTCAGTGTATTTTCCTTGTTAACTTTTGCAACTGCTACTAAACTTCAGCTGTGCAAGTTCTTTAGGTAGTGGTTTACAGTAGATTTAACTCAGTGTATTTTTCCATTGTGAACTTTTGTAACTGCAAGTGAACTTCAGCTGCGCATTTTTTAGTTAGTGGTTGTTTCAATGGCTTTAACTCAGTGTATTTTCCCAGTTAACTTTTGCAATTGCAAGTGAACTTCAGCTGTGCAAGTTCTTTAGGTAGTGGGTTGTTTCAATAAATTTAACTCAGTGCATTTTTCCTTAGTGTACTTTTGTAGCTGCAAGTGGACTTCAGCTGTGCAAGTTCTTTAGGTAGTGGGTGGTTTCAGTAGATTTAACTCAGTGTATTTTTTCTTGTGAACTTTTGCAACTGCAAGTGAACTTCAGCTGTGCAAGTTCTTTAGGTAGTGGGTTGTTTCAATAGATTTAACTCAGTGTATTTTTCCCTTGTGAACTTTTGCAACTGCAAGTGAACTTCAGCTGTGCAAGTTCTTTAGGTAGTGGGTTGTTTCAATAGATTTAACTCCATGTATTTTTCCTTGTGAAATTTTGCACCTGCAAGTGAACTTTAGCTGTGCAAGTTCTTTAGGTAGTGGGTTGTTTCAATAGATTTAACTCAGTGTATTTTTCCTTGTGAAATTTTGCAGCTGCAAGTGAACTTCAGCTGTGCAAGTTCTTTAGGTAGTGGGTTGTTTCAGTAGATTTAACTCAGTGTATTTTTCCCTTGTGAACTTTTGCAACTGCAAGTGAACTTCAGCTGTGCGTTTTTATTTTAAATTTTTTTCTTTTAAAAAATTAACTTGGAATTTTTGGGGGGTTTTTGAATTAACTTTTGTTCCTTCTTAATTTTGTGCAGTTTCCCTTTTTCTGTTTAATTTTTTTTAGTAAATTTTTTGGGTTTTTTTTTGTTTTTTTCCCCCCTTTTTT